>NC_084796.1:224175613-224481447 GCF_963169125.1 Humulus lupulus
GCGCTATAGCGCTAGGACCAGGCAGACATGGCCCTGGTTCTTCTTCCTTTGAATTCTCCATTTTCAACCTATTTCAAAAACTTCCAAACACCATTTAAACCCCCAAATGAACCCAAATACCATATATACTAGTCCTAGGCATCATAACCTACCCAACCTTTGCCAAAGAACCCATTGGATTCTATACTTTCAAAACCAAAATCTAAACTAAACTCAGTAGCAAAACAGAGCAGAAAACCAGAGTTCTAGTGGTTGGAATCTTACCTCAAGCTTGGTATGAACTCCTCTTCAATGATGGAACAATACCCTAGATCCTCAACACTTGATTCCCAGCTTAATTCCCAAAAAGAAGTTTCAAAAATTGAAGAAGAAAAAGGGAGAAAATGGCAGTCGGTTGATGAAGCAAGAGGTGCTCTGTTTTCTCCTACAGCCTTCTACTATTTTCTAGCCTAAGTATCAATATATATCCTTAAAGGTAAAATGACCTAAATGCCCTCAAGCTTAATTAAAGTCCTTAACAGCCACCAAGGGAAAAATCATCATTTCACACCTTTCTCATTAATCATAATTAACACCCTCCAATTCCCTTTATTCTCAATATTCTCGAATATCATTAATTCATATCCTATTACCCCTTAACTCCCGGCAACGCTCTAATCACCAAATTACCCCGGGACTCACCCCGAGCCCCAAACTTAACCCCGTTATGACCAAACCGCTAACTAATACTCAACGATCGTCTCATGTCCAAAAGCTCGAACAAGTCCACATTATAATGTGGCCTCAACAATAACTACCAATATATATATACAATTATACAATTACGCCCTCAACGGGCCAAATTACCAAAATGCCCCCATAGCAAAATATATACCCATATGCATGCATTCATCATCATATAATAATATGATCCACATAAACATGCATATAATCATATAATAGCACAGATAATCAATTATGGCCCTCCCGGCCTTCTAATCAAGGTCCTAAACCTTATTAGGAAATTTGGGTCATTACAAAGATCCTCAACCATCTTCAAGGAATCACCCCATATCATCATTGTCTTCTCGGGGGCGTTCAGTACCCCCTCTATCAAATAGCACAAACGCAGCTTAAATGCATCTTCTGGGTTTGTCGAGGCCTTCAAAGCATCTTCCAACTGGCCGAAACTAACCTTCGAATCACCATTAAAGTATTCATGGATGATCCGATCACTTGAAAGATGCTCTCTCAACTCGTCTGGGGACGGGGTGTTCCCAAAATTCAGCCCGGTGACTAGGGCAAACTCTTCAATTCCAAATTTTCAAAGAATGTTGCCCAAGTAGAAGTGGCCCTCTTTAGTCTTCTTGCTTTCCACTTTCCGCAACATAAGCTGATGCAGTAGAACCCCAGAAAAAATAAACGACTTAGCCTTGAAGAATTGTCCTAACGGGCATGCCTGTGCTCGTTCAATTAGCCTGTGCCTCTTAAATTTCTTTATAAGGGTTTCCAAGTAAGCACTACCCCTATAGGTGACACGACCAGGAAAGTGCTTCTCCAATGGCACAATCAATTCAGGCATCTGGAAAAAAAACAAAAAAAATGTTAAAAAATGTAAAACAATCTGGTAACTATCGAGTCCTATCGAGGACTATCAAGGCAGGTGCTAAAATAATCCATATGCCTAATATCATCTGGTTACTATCGAGTTCTATCGAGGCCTATCGAGGCAGGTGCTAATATCAGCAATGTACCCAATATCATCGAGTCTTATCGAGTCCTATCGTGGCAGAGGCTAAATCAGCCATATGTATAGGCTAAAAATTTTCTATGTGCCTAAAATATTATCGAGTCCTATCGAGTCACATCGAGGCCTATCGAGGCATAATCAAATCCAGAACCTAACATATACTATCGAGTCCTATCGATTTCTATTGAGGTGCATAAAAAATCTCGAAAAAAACCTAGATTTCTTCATACCCCATCCTTGATCTATCCTATGAACAAAAAATTAACAAATAAACCAGGCCCAGACAATTAATTGCAGAATAAACAAGTAAATCCCTGATCTTTGCCTATTTCGGGGTTGTTTAGTCGATCTCGTGGGTTTTCTCGCCTATTAGCCTACTCTGGCAATGGTTTCTTGCCACAATATGTGATGTCGTGGTCGTGGAAGACAATGTGGGAATAGAGTGAGAGTTTATGGTGATTTTGGTATTTTGGTTTCGGGCCGAGAATAGAGAGAGACAAGAGAGTAGAGAGAGAAAGTGGGAAACAAATGAGAGGGGTATTTTTGGAACTAATGTAAATACTAGGATCAAATGCATATGTATACAATGGGTAGGGTATTTTTGCTACGATACCCCATTTAATGCATCAAAAGTCAAATTTCCCTATGTATATTGTCCTCAAAATATATATAGTGCTAACATGAAACTTATTATAGTATTATATTTTTAAACTTCCAATTTTTTTTTTTAAATATGGGTTTTTTTTTTCTAGTATTTCCCCCAAAAATTGGATTAATGGTATACTCCCTTATGTTTTTGGCACTCTATAGTTATAATCCCAATTTTATTTTATATAACTGTGTACATTATAGTTATAATAGGCACCCTACCAGTTTTTAGAAAATTCTGAATAATTTATAGTGCCGAAAACAATGTTTAAATATTATGTTGCACGCATGCTTATTTTTTTATGCGCTTATGCACATAGAATGTTCGAACCCTTATTTTGACATTGTAAATTATTCAAAATTTCTCAAAAACTAATAATATGTCTACTATAGCTACAATGTACACAATCATAAAAAAAAAATTGGAATTATAACTATCAAAGTGCCAAAAATACGAAGGGGTATACCAATATTCCCATTTCCAAGAGAATGTCGGAGAACTCCCAAAAATAAGGGTTGATATCACTAGAGGGCCTCAATCTTTTTTTAAAGTATCACTTAGGTTCTGTCGACGCGGTTTTTCGCCAACAGTGAATTATATGAATAAATAGGATGGATTAGTGCTGGATGATAAACCGTAATCAGAAAATGATAATAATCGAGAATGTGGAAACTAATTACAGAGAAAGATGGTCACTCCTTTTTCACGTGGTTCGGAGGTTAAACTCCCCCTAGTCCACGAGTCAATATTATTGATCTATCCTTATTATTTCTTACAGAGTATTTTCATTACAAGAAGAATCCAACCCTCAACCCTACCCAGGGTCTTGGTATTTATAGGAGAATGATCTCTGGGTAGGTGTTGGGGTCATCCCGTGATCCTTTGATCCCTCACATCAAATCTGTTACATTAATGATTAATATTTACATTTTATATTACAGTGTGGTCTAATCATTAGGTAAAACGGATCATGGGCCGCATGGTCTAATTTAGGTGCGTGACGTCTGATCACACACGTTTATATTGCGTATCTGGGGATTTGGGATAGAACAGACACGTGATGTCTGTTCACACACATTTACGTCGCGTAGTCAACGTTATAAAGATCCTGGGGTATGTCAGACCTCTGGCGTACCACGAGCTAGCATACTACAAGCTCGTGCCTATGGATGCTACATTCCACAAGTGGTTCCAGACAATATGTTGCCACGAACTCATCATCTCGCGCTATTTGTCTAGGTAATCGTGCTAAACTTCTCCGGACAAAAGATGAACACGTGGAACATTAATCATATCCTTTTGCTTGCTAGCTGTACCCGAGCTGCCTCAAAAGGTACGTGCTGATTTTCAGGGCGTACATTTGCCCCCCAAGTCCCTGCTCGTGTTCCATGACTCACTTCTGACTCACACGGTGGGGACTTTTAAACTCCCATTGCGATCATCCAAACCCTGTCCATAACTTGAATACTAGACACGTGGACGCCGTGATTAGCGTCTACTCAGGTTTCGAGGATTGCATTTAATGGTCTGGCCACCTTTTTGTTGCCGTTTCATTTTTCAAATCATGACCCTCGTATCTCGCATCAGCTTGATCGAACGACCCTCATTTTCCTATGCCTTTTACATATAAATAGGGCTGGCAATATTCAGTGTTCACCACCTTTCATTCGAAATTTTTCTCCATTTTCTCTTCTGAGCCTAGAAAACTCTTCTTCTTTTCCTGATTAAATTACTCCAAAATCTCCATAATATTTCCACAAAAAACCCTCGGAAACCCAGGCATCAAGAATTTCTCCCAAAACCTTTTCTCTACGTCGCTTGTATCTTTCATTTGAAGAACGTATTGTAAGTTTCCTGTCGTTCCGAGGCTTGTTTGTTTTGTTTTTCTTTATTGTATCACTTTGCCATGTGAATCTGCACTTTATAGTAACAAACAGTAGACTGTTTCTAAATAACTCTGGTGCATAAGTTTCAATTTTAGGCTTATTGAGTAGATCCTAAGGTATGCTTAGGACTGTGATGTTCATAATTAGGAAATTTCTAGATGACTTCTGGGTAATTTTCGGGTAAGTGTAGGAAATACCCATTTGGGATATGGAAGATGAGAGGTTTCTAGGGTATAAAAATAGGTAGCTTAGGGGTCACGCTTCCTAGGCGGTATGTCTCTAAAAACTTGTCCCCCAAGGCAAGCAATAGCCTGACCCTCCTGACATACGGATCCCTGAAAATCAGGGGTCTGTTGGAAACCTAGGCGCGTGCCCACGACAGCGTGTGGCATCACATTGCGGGCTGAGATTATCGTAGCTCATGGATAAAAACCTTTGTCCTTTCTGCGATTTTGCCCTTTCATAAATTTTAGGTCGCGTGCTAAGTATTTCATCGTTCTTGTTCGCTAGGCGATCAGATGGTGCCCAAAAGGAGTGTGTCCAAGAAAATCACGGCCAGATCGTCGTCCCAGCAATCCAGCAGGAGAAAAGAGGTCGTGGTTGAATCCCCTATCCCTTAGTTCGGTCCCACAGTGGAGAGGGAGATCGAGGTGGGACCTGATGCTTACTTTGAGTCGGAGAGGATAGTCTCGAAGATCACGACCCAAGGGAGGGTCAATAAAATTATGTTGTCCCATAACATCGAGATTGGGACTGGCGTTCTTATCGCCCGACCTCCCTTTGCGGGGGAGCAGAGCTGCACACCCCTCGAGGAAGACTTCGCGGCCTGGAGTGACGAGCACTTGAGGCCCGGGGCCTTCCTCCCCCTCGACCAGTACTTTGCCGACTTCCTCAACTATGTGAAGTTGGCACCATTTCAACTTCCTCCGAATTCATATCATCTGTTGGCCGAGCTGAGGTATCTTTTCCTGAAGCAGATGTGAGAGGTCCCCACCCCTGCGGATATCCTCTACTTCTTTTGCCTTAAGGCTAGCCTGGATCAACGGGGATGAGGCGACGAGTTCTACTACCTACCCGCTTCCCGAACTCACCTGCAGTCATCGAACTGCCCATCCATCCCAACGACTTCAAAGACCAGTTCTTTATGTCGAATAGGTTTCGCAACTGCGACTACCATTATTTCAACCGTCCTCGTAAGTTTCCTTTCTATTCTCAGTTTGCGAAATCATTATATTATTATTTTTTTCCTTTGTCTTTTTACGTGTATATTGATTGGAGCATCATCGTGCAACCATTTTTGTGAGGACGGCCAAATCAGTGACCCTTGGGGGTCAATATGACACTTTGGCGGGGCTTCTGCCTAGTGAGAAGGACTACCGCCAGCTCGTGTCTGATGAGACGATGTTGGCGTGTAAGTTAATTTCTGTGGGCCAGACTCTGCCCTTGAGGAGGATGTGGGCTAGCTACCCAGTAGCTCGCGAGATGTCGCATATCCCCGAGGGAGACGCCGTAGTCGGCGACGGCGACGAGCAGGACGAAGAAAATGAGGTGCCACTCGTGCGAAAAAGACGAGCTCCTGAGGCTGCTTGGGGCCCCGATGTGGAACGGGCTCAATCGGGGGCAGCAGCCGGCCCCTCCGGCCAAGGTAACCCATACCCTTTTAGGGACCTAGACAGGGTTGCCGCAGACCTTAGGCTTGTTAGGTTTAACCCAAGCCAGCTCATACACCGTCACCAAAACGACCCAGAACATAACGTAACCGTGCTCCAGTGCATAGATCAACTAGTATTACGCCATGACATGGGTCGTCCTAGGGGTACCGTAGTAGTAGACAACACCTTGTCCTTTAGGTCAGCCTTCTTTGAGGAGTACGGGACCAACCTTAGGTCGTGGCCCTCTCTTCTTGAGGGTGTAGTCGCTCCAGGACTTAGACAATACGTAGAGGAGTCCAGCCCTGAGGTAGATCCAGACCCAAAACCCTTTCTGATTCATGAAGTAATAAACTTAGACTCCCCTATAGAAGCTCTGAGGCCAGAGGTCGTGGCAATAGACTCCTCCTCTAGCTCGGAGGGTAGGACTTTTTCAATACACCTTTAGATTTCCCTCGTAATAAAACAACTTTACATGTATAATAACGTCCTTTTCCTTTTGTTTCAGGTGAGGAGATGGCACAGCCCGGAGATAGCGACCTGCGCTCCATCTTCCAGGGGGGATCCCTTCCTCCGGGCCATCCGGGCCACTAGTAAAGAGACCCCGGCTGCCCAAGAAAACTCTTCCTGCCTCTAGGACAACCTCTAAATCCCCTGCCAAGGGGAGAAGTCAGATCCCCTCAGCCATAGAGAATATGCCTCCACCTCCCCCACGACACCTAGCCCCTACTCGGGAACAGGTGGCACCAGCTGGAACTCCATCAGTCCCTACTTCCACCGTGCGCATCCCGGCTAATGCCCAAGATATGGAGAAAATCCCAGACACCTTCCGGGGAACGGTCTATGAGACCGCGAGCTATACGGTGGAGCATTTTTACAAGGCCAATCTGAAGGACTTGAGGGAGATCGAGGCGAGGAGCCCCGAGAATGTCATAGAGTCTGTGTTGGGGATGAACCTCACAGTAAGCCTACTTAGTTAAATTTATTCTTTTGCCTTCTTCCCAGCACGTGCCTTACTTTCTTTACTTCTTTGCAGGTGGCTTTGGCCCTACACCGCAGCGTAGCTCGGTCCAGGGCCAGGAATGACGAGCTCAGGGGCGAGCTCCAGATTGCTCAGGCCGCCCTCGAATCCGCTCAAAAACAAGAGCAAAATGCCAAGGCTGCCTTGACAGTTTCCCAAGAAGGCGAGCAGGCCACGCAGGCCTCCTTGGCTACTGTGAAGGCTGAGCTCATGGAGGCTAGGGCTAAGCAGCTAGAGGCCGAGGCCGCTACCAAGGTAGAGAAGGCATCCTCCAACTCCTCCATGGAGGCCATGCTCTACCACTATTGGGCCTTCAACCAGGACGACAACTTCTCTTTCCTGGCCCCCGAGGTGTGGGAACCTTATCTCGAGAAGTTCAAGGCCCGTCTTCAACAGGAGCCACCTTCTGAGACTGAGAGACCTCTGCTGCCGGTGAGCAAGAAGTCGAGGAGGTGACCTCTTCGGGGCATCCTGGGGAGTCCTAGTTTATTATTTTTGTTTAAAGAACCTCTTTCTCTTCCTTTTTTTTTTGTAACCTACCATTTTTGGCTTGACACGAGGCTATTTTCCTCAAGACCATTCGTCTGTAATTTTAAATATCTATTTTTCAATTAGTCCTTGATTTTGATTATATATATATTTTTATATGTCTATAACTCGTTCATCCAAAATTAAGGGAAGAGACTTTTAGGTCGAGATAGGCACTTAGACTTTGGTCGTGACCAGAATTGATGATGATTTACATCTTTCCTGTTAAACATCAGGCCTTGGACCTGGTTGTATCCAGGGTTTTAAATTAAAACTTAGTTCGTGTTAACATTATTGATATTTTGTGTGTTTTTAGGAAAAACATTGGTCAATCAATTTTTACTAACTTCCAAGTTTTTACCTGGTCGTATCCAGGATTTTAATTTAAAACTTAGTTCGTGTTAGTATGATTGATGCCTTGTGTTTTTTAGGAAAAACACTGGTCAATCAATTTTTACTAACTTCCAAGTTTTTACCTGGTCGTATCCAGGATTTTAATTTAAAACTTAGTTCATGTTAGTATGATTGATGCCTTGTGTTTTTTAGGAAAAACATTGGTCAATCAATTTTTACTAACTTCCAAGTTTTTACCTGGTCGTATCCAGGATTTTAATTTAAAACTTAGTTCGTGTTAGTATGATTGATGCCTTGTGTTTTTTAGGAAAAATATTGGTCAATCAATTTTTACTAACTTCCAAGTCTTTACCTGGTCGTATCCAGGATTTTAATTTAAAACTTAGTTCATGTTAGTATGATTGATGCCTTGTGTTTTTTTAGGAAAAACACTGGTCAATTAATTTTTACTAACTTCCAAGTTTTTATTTCCTTCTCGGGTTCCTTCTCGGGGTATGTGCCCCCCAAGTAATCAAAAAGAGAACTTTCTCTGTTACTTCGGACACGCCATCTTTCAAATCCACATGCACACGGAACATACAACGATATAAGAAATATACTTCTCATTTTTAATAAAAAAGGGTGGCTTTTATAATTAAGCCTTACAAAGGTACGATCATTGATAATATTTCTTTAGGTGCACAGCGTTCCATGTCTATGGGACTGTTTCTCCATTAAGCCGAGCTAGTTTAAAGGTCCATTCCTTCACAACTTCTATTATTTGATAGGGTCCTTCCCAGTTTGGTCCCAAAGCTCCGTCTTTGGGATCCTTACCGGCTAAAAAGAGTCTTCAGAGCACCAGGTCACCTAAGTTAAAGATGCATCTCTTGACCCTTGAGTTAAAATAACGAGTGATTTTTTGTTGATAATGCGCGAGATGTAGCTATGAAGCTTCTCGTTTTTCTTCAATTAGGTCGAGGGACGTGCTGAGCAATTTATCATTCTGCTCTTGGCTGAAGGCCCAGACCCTGTACGTAGCTATCTTTGTTTCGACAGGAAGGACGACCTCACTTCCGAAAGTCAAGGAAAAAGGAGTATGCCCCGTCGAAGTTCAGTGTGAGGTCCGGTATGCCCACAGCACCTGCGGGAGTTGTTCGGGCCAGACTCCCTTAACCTCGTCCAGCCTCTTCTTAAGGCTTGCCTTGAGCGTCTTATTTACAGCCTTGACCTGCCCATTAGCCTGTGGGTAGGCCACTGAAGAGAAACTCTTAATTATGTCGTGTCTTCCACAAAATTCGGTGAAGAGATTGCTATCGAACTGGGTTCCATTGTCTGATACGATCTTCCTTAGCAGTCCAAACTGGCAGACGATATTCTTAACTACAATGTCGAGGACTTTCTTCGACGTTATTGTTGCCAGGGGTTCTGCTTCCGCCCACTTCGTGAAATAATCAATGGCCACTACTGCATAACGAACTCCTCCTTTTCCCGTGGGCAGAGCTCCAATTAATTCAATTCCCCAGACCGCAAATGGCCATGGGGACGAGATCATCTTTAGCTCGACTGGTGGAGCTCGAGCGATCGTGGCAAACCGCTAGCACTTGTCACACTTTTGGACGTAGGAAATTGAATCCTTCGATAGTTTAGGCCAATAATATCCTTGCCTTAAAATCTTTAAGGCCAGGTTTTTCCCCCCAGCGTGATCCCCACAAAAGCCTTCATGCACCTCCTGTAAAATAGTTTTGGCCTCCTCTGGCAGAACACATCGCAGAAGAGGCAAAGAAAGGCCACGTCGGTACAACGTCCCGTCTACGATTGTATACCTCGGGGCTTGATAGAGTATCCTCCTCGCGTCGTTTCGCTCTTCGGGTAACTTTCCTATTGTAAGGTATTCGACTATGGGAGTCATCCAGGTTGGCCTGGTGTCGATCATCTCGACCTCTTTTGTATTCTCCTCCACGCTTGGCCTTTCCAAGAATTCCACCGGTATTAGGCTCAAGGTTTCGGCCTCCTTGGAGGTGGCGAGTTTTGCTAGAGCATCCGCATTGGCGTTCTGCTCATGAGGGATCTGCTCGACTCAGCTATATTCAAAATCAGACAACTCCTTCTTCACCTTGGCTAGGTAAGCCGCCATCTTGTCTCCTCGTGCTTGGTATTCCCCTAATACTTGGTTTACCACGAGCTGGGAGTCGCTGTAGCACTGGACGGCCCTGGCCTTCAACTCCTTAGCCACTCTAAGCCTAGCCAATAGAGCTTCGTACTCGGCCTCATTGTTGGACGCCTCAAATCTGAACTGTAGCGTGGAGTGGAAATGATGCCCCTCTGGGGATATCATAATGATTCCAACTCCGGACCCATTCTCGTTAGAAGAACCATCCATAAAGACTCTCCACGTGGCCTGCACCGGTTCTCCCAAAGGTTCCTCTTGGAATCCAGTGCATTCGGCCATGAAATCAGCCAAAGCTTGGCTTTTGATTGCAGTCCGTAGAACATACAATATTTCGAATTGGCTGAGGTCAATAGCCCATTTCAATAGATGCCCCGATACCTCAGGTTTCTGAAGTACCTGCCTTAAAGGTTGATCGGTCATGACGTGGATTGAATGGGATTGGAAGTACGGCCTAAGCTTTCTGGAGGCCGTGATAAGGCAGAAAGCCATCTTTTCCATTAAAGGGTATCGTGATTCAGCTCTGAGAAGTCTTTTGCTAATGTAATAGACCGGCTTTTGAACATGACCCTCTTCTTGGACTAGCATAGCACTAGCCGCATCTTCCGTAACAGCTAAGTAAAGAAAAAGAGGCTCTCCTACCTTCGGTGTAGACAACATTGGTGGCTCGGCTAAATGTGCTTTTAGATCGAGGAAGGCTCGCTCGCATTCCTCGGTCCATTCAAAATTTTTATTCCCCTGGAGCAGGTTATAGAATGGCAAATATTTGTTGGTTGACT
Organism: Humulus lupulus; assembly: GCF_963169125.1. NCBI lineage: Eukaryota > Viridiplantae > Streptophyta > Magnoliopsida > Rosales > Cannabaceae > Humulus > Humulus lupulus. The sequence goes on from NC_084796.1 coordinate 224,186,355, forward strand.
TAGAAATAAACCGATTAAGGGCTGCCACTCTTCCTGTTAGACTCTGGACGTCCTTTTGGGACCTGGGCGGCGCCATTTCGATCAGTGATCTGATTTTGTCAGGGTTCACCTCTATCCCTCTAGTGTTGACTATGAACCCTAAAAAATTTCCTGATGCCAACCTGAATGTACACTTTTGGGGATTCAGCCTCATACCATACTTCCTCAGGATCTCAAAACATTCCTTCAGATCGGGAACATGGTTATCGGAAGTTTTTGATTTGACCAACATGTCGTCAACATACACTTCCATGTGTTTTCCCGATCTGATTAGCGAACATTCTGTTGACCAATCTCTGATATGTAGCTCCCGCGTTCTTCAGCCCAAAGGGCATGACTTTATAACAATAAACGTTGGTCGGAGTCATGAAGCTAGTATGCTCCTGGTCCGCAGGATTCATAGCGATCTGGTTATAACCCGAGTATGCATCCATGAAGGACATGAGCTCGTGCCCCACAGTGGCATCCACCAATTGGTCAATCCTTGGCAAGGGGAAGCAATCTTTAGGGCATGCTTTATTCAGATCAGAAAATTCGATGCAGGTCCGCCACTTTCCGTTGGGTTTTGGGACCAGAACAGGATTGGCGACCCAGTTCGGGTATTTTGCCTCGCGAATAAAGCCGCATTTTAAAAGTCGAGCTACTTCCTCTTCTAGGGTCGCAGCTCGGGACGTGCCCAGGCACCTATGTTTTTGGGACTTCGCAGGCATGTTTTTGTCCAAGTTAAGGGTATGCATGATGACGCCCGGGCTGATTCCTATCATGTCTTCATGAGACCAGGCGAACACATCTAGATTTCCTTGTATAAATTTCAGCAGCTCCGCCTTTCTCTCATTACTAAGGTTTTTCTCGAGCCTAACCACCCTCGAAGGATCTTTAGGATTGATGTTTACCTCTTCGAGCTCTTCCATAGCCTGGAGCTCGGATCTATCTTCGCCTATTCTCGGGTTGATATCATCACTCAGGGTGGTACCTACGCCACCGGCTTGCTGAGGTTTTTCTATCCTAGGATCAGTTCTTACTTCCTAGGATTCCTTGTTCTCACCCTGAATGGCCATCGTCTGCTGCCCAGGTTGTGACTTTCCCTTCATGGAAATGCTATAGCATTCCCTGGCGGCGAGCTGATTGCCTCGGACTGTACATACCCCCATAGAGGAGGGGAATTTGACTACAAGGTGGCGTACAGAATTATGGCTTCGAATGCCATCAACGTAGGCCGACCCAAAATTGAATTGTACGCGGTGGGACAATCGATGACCACAAACTCGAGGAGTTTGGAAACAATTCGTGGTCCTTCACCCAAGGTTATTACTAACTCGATTGTTCCTATCGCTGCCGACCTTTCGCCAGAAAACCCATACAACATCATGGAGGTGCCCTTCAACTCGGCTACAGACAACCCCATTTTTTCTAGCGTGGACTGGAACAACAGGTTCACCAAACTCCCATTATCAACTAGTATTCTCCTAACTCTCTGATTGACGAGCTGGGCAGTTATGACTAGAGGATCGTTATGTGGGAACTAGACATGACTAGCGTCCTCTTCGGTAAAATTGATTGGTTGCCTCTCCAATCGCTGCTGTTTAGGTAGATGCTGCTCTGGGATAAACTCCACTCCGTTATGAGACCTCAGTTCATTGATGTATCTCTTCTGGGCACCTCTGCTCGTGCCTACCAGATGAGGGCCTACGGAGATGATGGTTATCTCCCCCCCCCCCCCCCCCCCTCTATTATAGGAGGAGGGGTATCCTGATTCACCCGGGCCCTGGGCTAGTTTATGGGAGCCTCCGGAGCTTGCTGACTGGTAGGGACTCGATTCCGCGCATACTCAGCCAAAGGTCCGGCTCTGATGAGTGTCTCGATCTTGTCCCTCAAATGCCTACAATCACCTGTGTTGTGACCGATGTCGTTGTGGAATTGACAGAATTTGGAAGGGTCTCTCTTAGCCTTCTGATTTTTCAAGGGCTCTGGATTTTTCCAGGGAAGGCGGGCAGAATTTGCTAGGAAAATGTGCTCCCTAGTGTTTGTGAGTTCGGTATAAACCGTGTAGACCAGTTTGAACTTTTCCACGGGCTTGTTCTTCTTTGGACCGTGCTAGCCGCCCTCGCCATTCCCCTTTCTCTTGCTTCCACCCCCTTGGTTATTCTGGGCAACGGTCTGAGTCATTTTCACGATGTCCGTTTTCGCTCCAACGGGCTGGTCAGGGATTTGGCTGGTTCCCGTGACTGATGCTCGTGCTTCTTCCAAGTTTATCCATTCCTGGGCCTTGTTCAAGAATTCATCCATAGTGCTGACACCTCTCCTCTGGATTTCTTTCCACAGCCCACCCTCAACAAGGATTCCAGTTCTCATAGCCATGAGTTTGGAACTCTCGTCCACGTCCCTAGCTCGGGTCGCAACGTTTGCGAACCTGCTCAGATAAGCTTTGAAGGGTTCCCCGGGCTGTTGCTTCACGTTCGTCAGGGTATCCGCTTTGACGCTAACAGCTTGAGAGGCTCGTAATGCCTTCTTGAAATCAGCAGAGAAATTCTTCCACGAGCTGATCGAATGTTTCTTACACTGCTTGAACCACTACCTAGCTGGCTCGATCAAAGTCGAAGGGAATATCAGGCATCTCAGCTTGGGGCCGATATTATGGGCCATCATCAGGGTATTGAACATCCCCAAGTGATCCGACGGATCCCCGTCTCCATCGAATTTGGATAGATGGGGCATCCGGAAACCCGGCGGGTATGCTGTGGCTGCGATGTTGGGGGAAAAAAGCTCGAGCTCGTCCCCCGAGTCATATTCGTCTTTGCCCTTTTCTAATAAGAGTCTCTTCATTAGCTCCTCCATCGGAGCTAACCTTTCGAGGGTCTGGTCCTTGATCCCCTGGTTGTTCTGGGGCTGTTCAACAACTCCCGTTCCATTGTTTGCGTTAGGCAGGTTATTGTCCCTCCAAGCTTGAGCTTGGTTTGGTGGGATATTCCCGTTGTCACTTATTTCGGAAGGACCATCCTCTCGGCGAGTATGAATTTCATTTCTGGTCGGATCCCCCCTCTGCGAGTTGAAGTGATCTCGAAGGTCGGTCCTCGAGGCGGCCTGAGGGCTTTGCGCCAAACTTAGATGATTGCGCAGGTCTCCACCAGATCTGCCACTTCGGTGGCTCTCGGTCCAATAGCTCCCATTGAAAAAAGCTCAGAGCCTGCTGCCGGGGGTGAGGATCCGGGACATTTCCGCGCGCTCACGGGCGATGGGCAGGAACAGCGGGAGGAGGGTTCCTTCTGCTGTTCCCGTGTGCAGGAATATCTCGAGCAGGACGAGGAGGGGATGAGTATCTTATCGGCGAAGGGGGATGCCTAACTGGTGAAGCGATCCTAGTCCCGTCTGGCCAGATCAAACTAGCTCGCGGTCGCTCTATCCCACCGCCTCCAGCTTCTTGCGCTCGGAGATCTGACCGCGGGACGGGAGGGCTAGCCAGAGCAGGTTGTCTGCGCGAGCTTTCCCCGGACCTCCTCCGTGAGCTACAACGAGCCCTCCTGGGTGCGTTCGATGGTGGAGCCGAACTTGGAGTTGAAGTTTTGACTGACCGACTGACTTGCTAATGGGCCCTGGGAAACTCATCAAACATAGTTTCCCCGTTATGGTGCAACATAGGCGCAGAACTTGGGGTTGAGGTTCTAACCGATCGACTGGGCGGGGCCGACTGTCCCTGCGGGACTTATGAGTCTTGCTTTGTCTCTTTCTGACGTTATCGTCGGTTGCAAGAGGGGGCATCCGGGCCAAGACTTCCTCGATTTGCTTTGGCTAGATGACTCCTCAACTGCATGCTTTCCATTTCTATCGCCGTCAGGTAACCCGGGTTCGGATTTGCGCGGTAAGGGCGCTGAACTTCTGGTATCATCATGGCCCCTCAGCTGTTTTCCCGATCGTTGATAAATCTCTGGGTTTTGCTCATTGGACATAGCGATATGGTGAGCCTCCTGCCCACCAAGCTGATTTGTTTCATTACCATGCCTTGAACGAGTGACAACCATGGTGAATTTTTGTGATAGCACTAATCTAAACCCTCTCAACGAAAGCACCAAACTGTAGATGTAGTTTTTCTCCAACAGTGAATTATATGAATAAATAGGATGGATTAGTGCTGGATGATAAACCGTAATCAGAAAATGATAATAATCGAGAATGTGGAAACTAATTACAAAGAAAGATGGTCACTCCTTTTTTACGTGGTTCGGAGGTTAAAATCCCCCTAGTCCACGAGTCAATATTATTGATCTATCCTTACTATTTCTTACAAAGTATTTTCATTACAAGAAGATTCCAACCCTCAACCCTACCCAGGGTCTTGGTATTTATAGGAGAATGATCTTTGGGTAGGTGTTGGGGTCATCTCGTGATCATTTGATCCCTCACATCATATCTGTTACATTAATGATTAATGTTTACATTTTATATTACAATGTGGTCCATTCATTAGGTAAAACGGATCATGGGCCACGTGGTCTAATTTAGGCGCGTGACATCTGATCACACACGTTTATATTGCGTATCTGGGGATTCGGGATAGAACAGACATGTGATGTCTGTTCACGCACGTTTACGTTGCGTAGTCAACGTTATAAAGATCTTGGGGTACGTCAAACCTCTGGCGTACCACGAGCTAGCGTACTACCAGCTTGTGCCTATGGATGTTGCATTCCACAAGTGGTTCTAGGAAATATGTTTCCACGAACTCATCATCTCGCACTATTTGTCTAGGGAATCGTGCTAAACTTCCCTGGAAAAAAGATGAACACGTGGAACATTAATCATATCATTTTGCTTGCCAGCTGTACCCGAGTTGCCTCAAAAGGTATGTGCTGATTTTCAGGGCGTGCAGGTTCAAAACTTTATTTTGTATCACATAGATCCTCAAACTTACTAAATGTGTATAACATATGTCCAATATGTTAGAAAATAGTTTATAGAATGCACAACAGAAAGTGATTTATGCCCCATTTAATTACAAAAAAATTAACTGGGTCATAAATCGTTTTCTGCTGAACCATAAATTACTTTTTGTTGTGTATTCTGTAAACCATTTTCTAACTGAAAGAACCTATTTGATACACATTTAGTAAATCTGAAGACCTAAGTGATATAAAATATAATTTGAGGACTTATGTGATACTTTTAAAAAAAAAATTAGGACGTATATTGACATAAACCTCAAAATAATATATAATTTTTTTATTCATATTTTTTTTATCAATTTTTAAATATTTGTCTATAATAACTCAATTTCAATATTATTAAACAATTTAAAAATATAGCTATATCACTAAGTACTTAATATCAATGTATACTAAAAAAGAAACATATTTTTCCCATGTTGGATGACAAGAATAATTTCTCATTTCAGACCTTTGAACTTTTTTTTTTTTTTGAAATGAAAGACCTTCAAATTTGTCCTCTCAAAAAAATAAAAATGCATGAATTCCAGTGGTCATAATATCATATCAGGCCGGCAGTGAGAAAAAATCTTAGGTCACATCAGCAATCCTAAAACTTTATATTATAAAAATAGACAATAAAGGAAATATAATAGAAAGCTATCAAACCTTACAAGTGTCCCGGTATTTCACAAATACCAGGTTCCACAAAACCTCCCATTTTGAATATACCACTTATGTGGGAGTGGGACCCATTCTATTTTTCTATATACAAAAAATATACAAGGTGAAAATCAAAATACCACTTAAATAATCCTTAATTAATTTTATGTGAGGTGAATTGACACTTTTATTCTCTTACGACCCAATGACAACATATTTTTTTTGGTCAAATTTTCAAAATCAAAGTAGAATTGTTTATAAGAGAAATATAAAATCAAGTGATTTTGACCTTGTTTGTTTCTAAAACCATAGAAACAAAAGAGTGGGTATAAGAAAATAAATATATAATAATAATTGGAATTTGAAATGTAATTATTTATATAAATAAGATATTGGGTTTGGGTTAGGCATGGAAAAGTGTTGATGACGTGTACGACTTGAGTGAGTGTGTGTATGTGTAGTAGTAGAATTTTAATAAAGAAGAAGCTCCCTAGTTTTAACGAAAACCTGTGGGTCTATTGTCATTATTTCTCTTAATTGAACCCAAAGCAAAGCAAAGCTGGGAAAGACCCAAAAACCATGGGCAGTTTTATACAGACCCTTCTCGTCAACTCAAACCAGCCAAACTAAAACCAGCTGCTCTGCTACCTGTATATACCATTTTCATATTCATCTTTTTCTCATATGGGTTTCTCTCTCATCTCCGCAACTCAATCTACACACCACCACCAGCTCTTTTTATCTCTATCCCTCTTTGCTGTTTTTCATAGCATTCAATTCAAAAAGAAAGAAAGTTGAGAACAAGTCTGTCTGTGCTGAGAATCTCTGACTAACTGAGTTGTTGGTCCGTATCGACTGTTTGCTTTACTGGGTTGCTGTGTTCGAGTATTGGGTACGTTTCTTTTTTACTTTTTGTAAAAGTGTTTGTTGAAATGTTTGAGAGACCAATGTGAGTGTTTACACGGCGGGCCGTTAATAATTGAGGTGTTTTTGTTATCTGGGTTGTTAAAGTTATCTTTTTGTTTTGGATTGGTGGAAATTGGTTGTTGAATTGTTTTATTTATTTGTTCTCTTTTTTTGGATGGAAGCTAATGGTTTAGGAGGTGGATTGTTTTCTACCATGGGTGCCGGGATGCTTGGGCTAGAAATGCCTCTCCAACAACAGCAAAACCCATCAAATACTCAAAATTCTCACCTTTTGTCCCACTCTCAAATGATGGCATATGGCCATCATGACGCTGATCATCACCCTCAAGCTCAACCCTCTGTTAAACATGGTTACCCTTACGCTTCTAAATCCACCAAAGTTCTAACCCTTAGCGATGAAGATGATCCTGGTTTTATTGCTGACGATACTAGTGGGGATGGGAAGAGGAAGATGTCCCCGTGGCAAAGAATGAAGTGGACTGACGACATGGTTAGGCTTCTTATAATGGCGGTTTATTACATTGGCGATGAAAATGGTTCAGAAGCAACTGATCCCACAAACAAGAAGAAGCCCACCGGGGGATTATTACAGAAGAAAGGGAAGTGGAAATCGGTTTCTCGGGCTATGATGGAGAAAGGGTTCTATGTCTCTCCCCAGCAATGTGAGGACAAATTCAATGACTTGAATAAAAGATATAAGAGGGTAAACGACATACTTGGGAAAGGTACAGCTTGCCGGGTTGTGGAGAATCAGAGTTTGTTGGATACCATGGATTTGACACCAAAGATGAAGGAAGAAGTTCGAAAGTTGCTCAACTCCAAGCACTTGTTTTTCAGAGAAATGTGTGCTTACCACAATAGTTGTGGTCATGTTGGTGCTACTACTAGTAATGCTGATGGTGGAGCTAATGGAGCCAACCCGTCATCGGAGCTGAATGCCTCAGAGCCCTCGTCTCATGTTCAGCCTAATCAACAGAACCAACAACAACGGTGCTTTCATACGACAGACAACTCCCATGTCGTTTCTAATTTGAGCAGGCCAGAAACCGAGCATGTATCTAAATTAGTAAAAGCCTCAGCAAGTGGTGGTGAAGACGAAGAGGATGATGATGAAGATGATGATTCTGATGACTACGATGATGATGAAGATGATGAGGAAACTGAAGGTGGTTCCCGTGGTCCAATTGGGCATGGTCACGAAGACATTGATGATGATAACTATGAAAGACAGCGGAAAAGGCCAAGAAAAGGAGTCTTATCCGAATCTTCCCAGCTGATACAACAACTGAGCTGTGAGATTCTAGCTGTGATTCAAGATGGGTCGAAGAGTTCTTGGGAAAAGAAGCAGTGGTTGAAGAGTAGGATGATACAGTTGGAGGAGCAACAAGTGAACTTCCAATGCGAAGCTTTTGAGTTAGAAAAGCAAAGGCTTAAGTGGGTGAAGTTTAGTAGCAAAAAGGAGAGGGAAATGGAGAAAGCTAAGTTTGAAAATGAGAAGAGAAGGCTTGAGAATGAGAGAATGGTTCTACTCATTCGACAGAAAGAGCTTGAGGTGCTTGACCTTTATCATCGTTCTCAGCAACAACAACAACACTCTTCAAACAAGAGAAGTGGTGGCGACCCATCTTCAATAACAGGATAATTAATAAACTTGTATGATTGTATATCACATTAGGTATTTTAGTTTAGAGAGGATCACTGATATAGAATCATAGATTTTAAAGAAAGTAACAGCCTTTTTTGTTTGGTTTTTTATTGTTTTAAGAAATCGGGTGCACTTTTTGTATGTAATATTTTGTCCTTTATTTTATTATAATTAATTAAAATCTTTCTTGTTGATTTTGGATTCGAGTATAATTTTTAATAGAATTTAAAACTGCAACCTCGATGGGATGCTACCCACAATTGCCTGATAAGAAGTTACACTACCAAGTTGAAGATGGACTAACGTCCCACATCGACTTTGTACTAGAAATAAATAACCTTCTTGTAGTTCAGCAGCTAATATCTTAGCTACGACCTTACTCGAACAGGATATATTAATGCTTGATGTTCTTCGGTTCATTGTGGTTGAAGAGGATCGTTCTCAGTCAGCTTTGGCTAACTGGGATGATCCCACGGTTGTCTGACAGGCTAATTTCTTTTTTTTTTTCCCTTTCAACGAAAATAAATAAAAGAAGTCACAATATAATTATTGCACACCCGGTGGGACTCGAACCCACAATCGCCTGATTAGAAGTCAGACGCCTTATCCATTAGGCCACGGGTGCCTTTTGACATAACTCAGTAGCTTAAATTATATATATAGTTTTCTATATTAAAAAAATAAATGAGCAACTTGATGTAGCTTTGTAGTCATGGGCAAACTTTTTATTTCATCCTTTTCCTGTTTAAAATATTTGTCAAACAACTCCAATTCGACCACATATATAAAAGGTTGTGTTTACTTGGAATTTTATAGATTTGTTAGTACAATACAAATTTAGAATCTCTCAAGTTATATTCATTCATAGAACAACATAAATATAAAATTCATTATTAGAAGAATAATTTAATATTTAAATAAGTTTATTTTATTTTTTTAATTATTTTTTTTTTAAATTATACATAAAATTTTATTATGGAAACTCTATAAACATATGTATATTTATATATGGGTTATTATTCAATGGTTACATCAATATTTTACCTATCAATAGTTACATTAATTTTAAGCATTAATTTTTATTTAATAGTTGTGATTAAATTGTTTCGAATTAAATTAATAACTTATAACTTGATTTTTACTTGGGGCTAATATTTGATTAAACATAAAATTTTAAATAAATAAAACCCAAAATAAAAAAATATATATTTTTAGTTTTTATTTATTTAATGGTTACTGTATTTATCACCCATAGATGGTTAATCTATTATTAGTCATTGGATCTTGATCCAATGATCCACATTAATAGTATTAATTAATATTTGTAAAAAGAGCTTTATTTAAGATTCACTTTTGATTGCTTGCTCATTCCCTCTTTTCATTCTTGATTCCAATTTATATTTTTATTTTATAAAATTAAAAAAATATCAATTTGAAATGGCATTTTAGCACTATTACAATATTGGGCCTATAGTTGGTATTCTTATTTTATTGAAATACATATTTGGTACCATATATTTTCAATAATATTTATTTGATTTCCTCTAATTATAAATTGTACATATTTGATACCATTTTTCATAGTTTAGTCAGCTTATTTTTTAAATAATACCATATTGTCCCTAGATTAATTGATTTTTTAGTTATTTTATAATTATATTCATAATTAATTTTAAAATTATTTATTTATTTATTTTGTATTCCTTCTTTTGACCTTTCTCTTTCTTCTCATTCCCCCTTTCTCTCCCAACCTTCTATCTTAGGAACAACGAAGGCCACCATTATGTGCAATTCTAAACTTTTGCAAAAATTGATAAAAAAAAAATTTGCAACCTGTTAGAATATTTATTTATATGGTATATAAAATCAATTTGTTATAACTAATTGATTTAATATATCAAAGTCAATATTTTATTTATTGACAAATATTTTAATTAATCGTCAACATTATTTGTTACCCAATTTTGTTTGTTAAACAATTTTGCATATCCCAACTGATTGAGATAATATCTCAATCCGTGGCAGAGACTCTGATGGAATGTCTCACTCTATAAATATAGAGTACCGGTCCCCAAGCTCGCTACTCATTATTCTATCTTTTAGTAACTCTATCTATCAGAGTTAATGAGAGCTTGGAAGCCCATGTACTCGTTCTAATTTCTCTTATTTTCTTTTGTAGATCTAGAGTTGTAGATCGAGATTATCAATAGCAATGACTAGAGGTACATATATTCGATCCTCTCTTCGTATATGTTCAATCTATATAACAATTCCGCCTATATGTATAGAATTGTTCATATGCATATATCTCATTTAATCTATCATTTGGTATAAGAGTCAGGTTTATCTCTGCCTTATTAATTTTTGTATGCATATATACATATATATTTTTATGAATTATATATGCCTATGTATTCATATATACACATATATGTATTCGTGTATGTTTATATTGCTGAATGATTAAAAAAATTGTTTGGATTGTGTTACTGCATATTGTTGTTATGATTGTTATAGTTTATCAATTTCTAAGATATTTTTGTGCATTAAAACTATAGCATAAATATGTGACAAGAGTTTTGAGTTTGGCCGATACATGCTTCAAAATTTGGTTCTTAAATTCAAATTCGTTTTTTCATTTTTAATGCTATTAGAAATCCTTTATCTTATGTTTCCTAAATGATATATGCATTAAAAGCAAGTTTTTGAAACCAAGGAAGCATTTCAAATCCTCATAAACATGTTAATGGCCGAAAATACGTTTTGAAATTAAACTCATTTTTTTAGTTGTTTTTTATGCAAACAAATTCCATGAATCTCTTTAAACACTGTTTTTGGTGTGATATGGGCAAAAATATTGGAATTTCGATGTCAAATGGCTCTTTTTCGACCGGGTTTGGTAATCGAGTCGCGTGACCTGCTTTCAGAAAAACTGGTCAAAATGACCTGGGTGACTGAAGAAGACGACCAAAACGACATGTCGTTTTTGGTCATGGCTGAAAAAACGACTTGTCGTTTGGACGAGTCCTACGACACACTACAGGGGAAACGACATGTCTGCCTACAACACGAAAAACAACCCGTCATTTGACGGGTCATACGACGACCTTAAGGGGAAAGCGACATGTCGTTTTCCCAGGGCAGATTTAAACAAAAAAATTGAAGAAAAATTCATAAAATATCTGAAAATTATCTTTTTAATTTATTTTTGGAATTTTATTATTTTATTGATTTTAATGCTTATTTAGACAATAAATTTCATTTTTAATTTTTCCAATTTAATTAAAACATATAATTTTGGAACTTTATATGTTATTTGGAAATTACTTAAAATATGCAATTACTTGATTTTGGTGTATTTATTGTATGATGTATTTCTATTATTCATGCAATATTAAGTAATTGTGTTATTTTAAGAATGTAATTACATTTCTATTTTACAATTAAATTTGTGCAATTATTTTATTAATTCACCAAATCAATAAATGATTTTATTGTCTTATTTAGCATAAATTTTTCTGCCAAGTGTATATATGGAATTATTGTATTTATTTTCCTACATATGAATAATTATGCTAATTTGTATGATTATTTTGTTATTATTCATGCAGAATTTACTTTTAGTATAATTATATGTATGACTTTATGATTTTAAATATGTTGTATATTTCATTATTATGCTAGATATATTTAGATTATATTCAAACATTAAGATATGTTGAAAAATATTTAGCACATTGATATTCATAAAATATTTAGGGTGAATAAAATTATGAATAATACATAAACAATTTTGTGGTTGACATAATAACGCATGAAACAAAGACAAATGCTCAATCTAGAATGATTTGTAATAATCTTCAGACGACCACTCTAGGAGCAATACTCTCTGTGATTGCCTATTATGTTATTACGAAATTGTTCTTAGGTCTTCATAGAGCCTAAAACATAATGTCTAGTGAATCATATAATTTTAAATAATTCAGGAGTAGCCACAACATCTTTAATTATATAAAATCATATATTAATTTGAAAGGATCACATAATGGACATAAATTGTGATTGATTATATAGATATACTAATTTTACCCCACATAGATTTTATTATATTTATATAATTAATTAGGATAATATATTAAATTAATTTTCTTAATTTACCCATAAGAGTTATGATAATTAATTTAATAGTTTTATTATAAAGTTTAATAAAGATAGAAGTATCAAACCTTAATTTATCCCAAATAATTTGTTTGAATAATCTATCATCATATACATCCAATTTTATTAAATTAAAAATTTAGCCCACATGAAATTTTTTTTTAATAAAATTTCACCCTTCAGCATGTTATACATTGGTAAAACATGACTTCATTAAGCCTCAATCTTTAAAAATCTAAGTTTGTAATCCTATTCATGCAACTTCTTCATCTTCCTCTAGTTTTGCTGAAATCCTTACCGAAATTCCTGAGCTTAGGGGTGACAATTTAAAATTTTGGAAGGAATGAGTTCTTCTTCATTTAGGTTGCGCAGACATGGACTACGCAATAAGGAAGGACAAACCTGCTGCAATCACTTTGACTAGCACTGCTGCTGAGATCGCACTATATGAAAAATGGGAGCGAACCAATCGCCTCAGCATCATGTTCATTATGTCCAAGATCCCTATGGGAATGCGTGGAATGGTGGAGCAACCTGAGAAAGTCAAAGACTTGATCAAACTGATCGATGAGTAGTTCGACACTTCAAATAAACCACTTTACAACAACCTCTTCCAACAGTTCTCATCCACAAAGCTCACTGGTGTCAAAGGAATTAGAGAACATATCTCAAAGATGAGGGGCATTTCTGCTTAACTAAAGAAGCTCAATGTAGTTATTCTTGAAACCTTCCTAGTTCATTACATCCTTAACAATCTTCCACCTCAATACGAGCATTTCAAAATTTCCTACAACACACATAAGGACAAATGAAGTATCAATGAACTGATAACCATGTGTGCTCAAGAAGAAGCAAGACCCCTACAGGAACAAGGTGAAAGTGCTCACATGGCCACCCAATGAAAGAAACACAAACCATCCAAAAAGGACAAGGGGAAAAATAAAGTGCCTCCCCAAGGCGAAATAAAGAAGGATTCCATCAAATATTTTTTCTGCAAAAAGAAGGGACATGCGAAAAAGGAATGCGCCAAGTTCAAGAAATGAATGGACGATAAAGGTAATCAAATTTCATTCGTATGTTATGAATCTAATATGGATAATGTTAATATTAACACATGGTGGATTGATTATGGATCACCAATTCACATTTCAAATTCCTTGTAGGGTTTACAAAGCCTAAGGAAGCCAGTGGGAAGTGAGCAAAGCATCTTATCTGGAAATAAGATGGGCTCACATGTGGAGGCTACTAGAACATGCCATTTAGTTTTAAGTAGCGGTTTTGTTTTAAAATTAGAAAAGACCTTTTATGTACCAAGTTTCTCTAGAAACTTGATTTCAGTTTCAAGACTTATACCTTTTGGATTTTCCTTTACATTTTCAAACAATTCTTTTAATTTATATAATAAATCTGAATGTGTTGGAAATTGTATTTTGTTTGATGGTCTTTACTGCATTAATTTACAAAACAATACTGCTTATAATACTGTACACGTTCACGCTGTCAATAAAAGATGTGTTATAAATGAGAATTCCTCAACATTATGGCACTGGAGATTGAGACATATCTCCATTGATAGAATTAGAAGGTTAGTGAAAGATGGGGTACTCAATACCTTAGATTTTACTGATTTTGATACTTGTGTGGATTGCATTAAGGGAAAGCATACTTCCAAGTCTAAGAAAAATGGTCTCCATAGGAATTCCAACTTATTAAAAATCATACATACTGATATATATATTCCAGACATGGACTCATATGGTCAGAAATACTTCATCTCTTTCATAGATGATTACTCGCACTACATGTATATCTACTTACTTCATAACAAAAGCGAAGCGATAGATGTCTTTAAGATATTTAAAGCTGAAGTAGAGAAACAATAGAACAAGCTAATTAACATAGTGAGATCAAATAGAGGTGGAGAATATTATGGTAGATACACTGAAGATGGACAAGCACCTGGCCCTTTTGCAAAGTTTCTTCAAGAAAATGGGATTGTTGCCCAATATACCATGCCCGGTACACCCGAGCAAAATGGTGTTGCAGAAAGGAGAAACTGAACATTGATTGACATGGTGCGGAGTATGCTTAGCAGCAACCCTAAACTCCCTAAATCCTTGTGGACTGAAGCTCTGAAGACATCCGTGTACATATTAAACCGAGTTCCAACCAAGGCAGTGTCAAAAACTCCCTTTGAATTATGGAAAGGTTAGAAACCGAGTTTACAACATGTACACATTTGGGGATGCCCATCTGAAGTTAGAATATACAATCCACAAGAGAAGAAACTGGACCCAAGGACCATAAGTAGATACTTTATTGGATATGCTGAAAGGTCTAAATGTTACAAGTTTTATTGTCCATCTCATAACACTAGGATTGCGGAATCAAGGAATGCAAAATTTCTTGAAAATGCCTTGATTAGTAGGAGTGATCAATCCAAGGACTTAGGTTATGAGAAAGATCCTTCAGAACCCTCCACCTCAAGAGCAAGACTGATTGTGGTTGATAACACCCCTGAAGTCCAAATGGACGTTGAACCATCACAACAAATTGTTGAAGATCCACCAGTCAATGATGAAGTTCAAATGGATCAAGTTGTTCAGGAGTTGCCTATAATTGTTGAACAACAAGCTGAACCACCCGCTCCCCAAGAGCCAGCTGGTGTATCCTTAAGAAGATCCACTAGGACAATAAAATCGTCGATACCTAGTGACTACGTTGTGTATTTGCAAGAATTTGACTACAATATTGGAGAAGAAAATGATCCAAAAACTTTTTCACAAGCTATGAATAACAAAGAATCGGAACTGTGGTACAATGCCATGAATGAATAAATGAATTCTATGAAGAGCAACAGAGTCTGGGATCTTGTTGAGTTGCCTAATGGGGCGAGGGCTATTGGGTGTAAATGGGTCATCAAAACAAAGAAAGACTCATTAGGCAACATTGAGAGACACAAAACGAGACTCGTTGCTAAGGGATTCACTCAAAAAGAAGGAATTGACTACACAGAGACCTTTTCTCCGGTATCTAAGAAAGATTCCCTGAGAGTTATCCTGACATTAGTTGCTCATTTCGATTTAGAGCTACAGCAAATGGATGTAAAAACTGCATTCCTAAATGGTGACCTAGAGGAGGAGGTATACATGAAACAACCAGAAGGATTCTCCTCTAGTGATGGTGAGCATTTGGTGTGCAAGCTTAAGAAGTCCATCTATGGTTTAAACACAAGCGTCTCGCCAGTGGTATTTAAAATTCCATGATGTCATCTCTTCTTTTGGATTTGAAGAGAATGTCATGGATCAATGTATATACCAGAAGGTCAGTGGGAGTAAGATTTGTTTTCTTGTTTTATATATGGACGATATTCTTCTTGCAACCAATGATAAGGGCAAGCTAGATGAGGTGAAGTAATTTCTCTCAAAGAAATTTGAGATGAAGGATATGGGTGATGCGTCTTATGTCATTGGCATTAGGATCCATTGATATAGATTCAAAGGTATCTTAGGTCTATCTCAAGAAACCTACATTAACAAAGTCTTAGAGAGATTTCAGATGAGAGATTGTTCACCAAGTGTTGCTCCCATTGTTAAGGGTGATAAATTAAATTTGAGCCAGTGTCCAAAGAATGATTTTGAGAAGGAAGAAATGTAGAACATCCCATATGCTTCTGCTGTCGGAAGCTTAATGTATGCTCAGGTGTGCACAAGACCTGACATTGCCTTTGCTGTTGGAATGCTAGGAAGATTTCAGAGTAACCCGGGGTTAGAACACTGGAAAGCTACAAAGAAAGTTATGAGGTACCTTTAGGGTACTAAGGATTACAAACTCATGTTCAGACGAGCCAACAACCTGGAAGTAGTTGGCTACTCAGATTCAGAGTTTGTTGGTTGTACTGATTCACGTAAATCAACCTCTAGTAACGTGTTTATGTTTGTCGATGGAGCTATATCATGGAGGAGTAACAAACTGACCTTGGCTGTTACTTCTACTATGGAAGCCGAGTTCGTTTCGTGTTTTGAGGCTACATCGCATGGTGTATGGCTAAAGAGTTTTATTTCAGGCCTTAGAGTTGTAGACTCCATATCTAGGCCATTGACAATTCAGCTGCTGTATTCATGGCTAAGAACAACAAAATTGGTAGTCGAAGCAAGCACATCGACATAAAGTACTTAGTCGTGAGAGAATATGTTAAAGAAAATAAAGTGGTCATTCAACACATTAGCACTGAATTAATGATTGTTGATTCTATGACAAAAGGCTTGCCACCTCATAAATTCAAGGATCATGTAGTGAACATGGGACTTGGTTCCCTTATGTAAATTTATTGTACAAACTGAAGTTATTACCAATGAAACTCTTATTTTGATGTTTCTCATATTTATGCGCATTTTAATTTTATTTGAGAAAATTTTATCTTCATACGACCTGAATAAACATAGTGTTTATTCGTTTAAGTACATAGTCACATAAAGTACATTGTTATGTAATAAATATATGGTAATACATGGAAGATAATACTCGCCATAAAAAGAGGACATATCGCCATGATTCATGTGTTTATTATCTAACAGGGATAATCGTCGGGCTTAACTAATACATTAAATGCTGACCAAGTGGGAGAATGTTAGAATATTTATTTATATGGTATATAAAATCAATTTTTTACAACTAATTGATTTAATATATCAAAGTCAATATTTTATTTTTTGAAAAATATTGTAATTAATGGTCAACATTATTTGTTATCCAATTTTGTTTGTTACCCGATTTTGCATATCCCAACTGATTGAGAGAATATCTCAATCTGTGGCAGAGACTCTGATAGAATGTCTCACTCTATAAATATAGAGTACCGGTCCCCAAGCTCGCTACTCATTATTCTATCTTGTAGTAACTCCATCTATCAGAGTTAGCGAGAGCTTGGAAGCCCGTGTACTCGTTCTAATTTCTCTACTTTTCTTTTGTAGATCTAGAGTTGTAGATCGAGATTATCAATAGCAATGGCTGGAGGTACATATATTCGGTCCTCTCTTCGTATATGTTCAATCTATATTACAATTCTGCCTACATGTATAGAATTATTCATACGCCTATATCTCATTTAATCTATCACAAGCAAGTCTTCTTCTAGAACTTTTGCAGAGAGAAACTTGGGCAATGACGGGAGCCATCTTGCATGCGCATCTTCAACTGACTTGGAGCTTGGTGAACTAGGCGATCGCTGGGTTTGCACCAATCTGGGTTCGAAAGCTTTGCATATCTAGATTGGCTCGACAGAGGTGGAGCTCGATGGACTAGGCCACTTCTGGGTTCAGAGGGCCAGGTTCATCTGTGTTTGGGAGCTTGGTTGATCTGGGTTGTCTTCTTCTTTTTTTTCTTTTCTACTTTAGTTTGTTTTTTTCCTGGGCTATTTGTAAAAAAGTGTGATGTAGAATTTGTTTGATTAAAATAAAGGAAAACTCTGAATTTATATATAGATTAATATAAGAAATGTTACAATTTCTTTATTTATATTTTCAAAACTCTTGTATGCTATATACAACCGCATGTGATTATAAAAGTCCCAAGTCATTGAAAAGTATAAACATAATTTTGCCATTTAAACCATGACATTGGTGTGCTTCATCCCAAGAACAAGAGGGAGAAGAAGAAAGAACGAGAGAGGAGGAGATAAAAAGGAAAAAGATTTATTATTTTAATATGTTTTCTTTTTATTAAATATATTTTTAATTACAAAATCAATTTAATTAAAAAATTGGCCAATTACTAATATAACATGTATCAGGCTATTTTTTCAAATTAATTTTACTTACTTAAGTTTATATTTTTTTATTTTATGATATAATTTTATCAAACTCAGAAGTCAGATCTGACTTTTGTGAAGAAATGTGATTCTTTAGCAATTAGCAAAATTATACAGGCACGTTATCATTAGAATTAATGAAAATATTTTATAAGTGTGACCTGTAGCATTTATAAAACATTTCCTAATATATTATAAAATCTTATATCAAAACACTCAAAATTGTTCGCTCCGTTTCTTCTTTCATATGTTAGTGCATATATATATATATTGAAACTAAATTAAAGGAATTAATCCTATAATATAAATATATATATATATAAAATTGAAAAGGTTAGAGAATTTTAATGAATACTTTTTACTTCAAAAAATTAATATTAAAATACCTAGAAAATAGAAAACATATCGATAATAATATGGGACAACAAAAATATATACTCCATCTGTGGAACATAATATAGGCTAATAAACAAGAATGAAGTATACATAATTATAATATATGCCAAATACACAAGAATGAAGCATACATGATTATAAGATATATTTTTGGCAGTTATATATGGAGCTAGAATTTTAATGGTGGTAATAAAATCAATGGCAACAAAAAATGAATAATTAAAAGATTTAAAACAATCTAATATGCCTCGGAAATAAAACAGTGAAAAAAAGAAAGTAAATAACAATCTAATAAGTCTTGGAAATAAAACAGTAAATAACAATGGCAAAAACATGAGTATTTATGGATTTGTTTTTAGTTTCTTCTTGGCATGACTTTTTTCTTGGGTAGTTTTTGCTTTGTCGGAAAATTCTTTTTGTCATGTTCACACCAATCACAAATGTCGCAATTTCTATCATCACTTTTTGATTTTCTCTTTTTCGTTGTTCGAGAGGAATATTGAGATGAACTAGTTATAGTGGGCCTGCTGATGGATTCAAAATAAGTACGTTTTAAATATGTATATCGCAAACGCACGAATCCTATATATAATATAGAATTCGTGTAAACAAAGATGTCGAACCCAAATGAGTTGTCTAAAATAAAAAAGAAAACTATTTTAAACCAACATTAATAAACTCTAATCTAGCTCCAAATATTGATGATGAGATATTGTGACAAGAAAATCAAATAAATGCAATAATAAAGAAATTAAAGACAATATACATAACTAAATTAATAATTGCAAACAAGATGGTAGAAAAAAGATTATTAAGACAATATAATCCACAAAATATAAGTTCAATAATATTTATAAGTACATTGATTCCCAAGTTTTAGTAATATTATAAATTAATCAAATCATTACTTATTCAAATTAGATATTCTATTTAAGCACAATTTTTTATAGAAATATAAGATTTATTTTAACTTTTTAAGATATAATTTCAAAGTATTTAGTGTGAGTCAATCTAAAAAAACAACAAATAAATCAATGAATATTATTTATAAGACAAAACATAATATTTTTGTTCTAAGCATTTGATGTGCATAATTTAATGACACACTTAATCAAAGAATAATATGATTTTGCACTAATGAACAACAAATTGTAAATATGTGCTAACAATAAAAAATACATGATATTTAAGATGAAAGAAGATATTTGAAGAAGAAAAATTCATAAACTTTGTTACACAAATGGGAGATCAACATACAAAATAAATACTATCTAATTACATATTGTTTTATCATCAGCTTAATAATCTTAAAAAAGTTAGAAACTCATAATTAGAATAGAAATTACAAAACAAAGAGAACACATACTTGAAAAATGCTCTTGAAAAACACTAAAATGGAGGATAAAATGATAGAGATAAATGGTAGAAAAGATGATAGTAACAAAAAATTAAGCATACCAAAAATGGTCTTGAAATTATATATATATAGCCAAAATGATAGTATTAAAATAATAAACTTAAATTAATTAAATAAAGTAAATATGACATGTAGAGGTAAATTCTGGGGTATAATGATGAATTTGAAGTGAAATATGTAGAAAAGTTGGGTAAAAAAGATGACATTTTTGGACATTGAGACAATGGGACAATTCTGGGTTCAAGAAAAAATTGTAGTGGGCTGGTTTGGGTGCACAGGCGGCTAGGCTTGGGCTGAGGAGTGGTGGGCCGAAGGAAGGAGACTAGCCTGGGAGTTGGCTAGGCAGGGATACAGGCGGGCTTGGAGGTTCGAATTGGGCTTGGCGTTGTGGGCCTGAGGTGCTAAGCGGCAGGGAGCAGGCGCGGGCCTGGGTTGTCACGTGGGCTCGGATGGCTGGTGCATGGGCTTCTCCTTTTAAAAATACCAGAAATCCTTTGGGCTTTTGATTTTTAAAAAATGCCGATTTCTCAATTCTCTTTTCACCTTTAATTCTTTTCTTTTCAGAAAAAACATATAAAAACCTAAAAAGTTACAATAAGACTAATAAATTCAAAATTACTTAAAAAAACTTAATAAATTACTTAAAAACTAAGCAACAATTATCATAAAAAATGTAGTAAAATAACTCTATTTTGTAGAGTTATCACACCCTCAAACTTAAATTTTTGCTAGTCCTCAAGCAAAAGAAAATTAAAACACACATTTTTATTGGTGATATAAAAATGATTTTCTAAAAAATTGCATAATGAAAATAATTCTAAAAAATTATTATGAATAAAAGTTAAGCTTATGTAATTAATTAAATTGTCAATTTTGCTTTTAAAAAAATAGGTTTTCAAAAATTATTTTTCATTTAGATTTATAGGAAGTAAAAATGTTTTTGTTATGAAAAATGTAATTTTTGTTATAAACAAAATTGACCCTATAATTAAAAACAAAGCTTAAAAATTATTCATATTTTAAAGAGAACTAAACTCAAACTCAATCAAGATTTTTATCATTGAAAATGAAAAATATCACCAACTTTTTTTTTTTTTTTTGAAGAAAAACAACACAACAAAAATAATAAAATTTTATTTTTCAAATAAACCACACAAACACAATAAAACAAAAGTAACACAAAATATAAACAACAAAAACAACACAAAACATAAACACAATAAAACACATACTCTCCTAATGATAATAAAAGCAACACAAAACAAAAATAATAAAATTTTCTTTTTCAAACAAACAACAAAAATAATAAATTATTCTTTCAAGAAAACCACACAAAACACAATAAAACAAAAATTAACACAAAACATAAACAACCAAAACAACACAAAACATAAACACAATAAAACACATACTCTCCTAATGATAATAATCATTTAAACTCAATACCTCCAAACTTAATTTAAACATTGTCCTCAATGTGTTAAAACACAATTATAATTTGAAAAGTAAAAGACGTTAGAATTTAGAATGGTCATACCTCGATACGGTGCATCGCCAAGAGAGTAAAAGATACAGCAAACCAAAATTAAATCACACATAAAACAAACAAAACACAAGTTATTAAGATCAATAGGAATCAAAGAGCTTGGTAAACAAGATCCTCAAGGAGGATCTCATCCACTTCATCAGTTTTTAATTCTAAAAATGGTTTTAATTTTTGTCCATTAACTTTAAAAATATCACCATTATAAGGATTTTCAATTTCAATAGCTCCATGTGGGAAAACAACTCGAACAATATAAGGACAGATCCACTTAGAACGTAGTTTTCCTGAGAATAGATGTAAATGAGAGTTGTATAGAAGGACTTTTTGACCGGGAGAAAAATATTTTCTCAAAATGTTTTTGTCATGGTAAAATTTCATGCGATCCTTATACTTTTTTGAATAGTCATATGCATCATTCCTAATTTCGTCTAGCTCATCCAATTGAAGCTTTCTTTTCTCACCCGCCTTATCTAAATAAAAGTTTAACTGCTTAATTGCCCAATAGGCTTTACGTTCTAATTCAACAGGTTAGTGACATGCCTTCCCATACACAATTCTGTAGGGTGACATGCCAATTGGAGTTTTGTACATGGTACGATATGTCCATAATGCATCAGTGAGTCTTAAGGATCAATCTTTCCTAGTTGGATTCACAGCTTTTTCTAAAATGTGCTTAACTTCCCTATTAGACACTTCAACTTGACCACTAGTTTGTGGGTGATAGGGTGTTGAGACTTTATGTATAATGCCATATTATTTCATCAAATGTTAAAATGAATTATTGCAAAAGTGTGTACCGTTATCACTAATGATAGCACGTGGTGAACCAAAACGGGAAAATATATTTTCTTTCAAAAACTGAAGCACAACTTTGTGGTCATTAGTGTGGCATGCAACAACCTCAATCCATTTAGACACATAATCAACTCCAAAAAGAATATAAAGATTACCAAAAGAGTTAGGAAATTTTCCCATAAAATCAATGCCCCAAACATCAAATATGTTAATTATAAGAATAGGATTCAAAGGCATCATGTTTCGTCTAGTTGAACTTCCTAACTTTTGGCAACGTTCACAAGCTTTATAATACACATATGTATCACGAAAGATAGTAGGCCAATAAAAACCACATTGTAAAACTTTAGCAGCTGTTTTCTTACCACTAAAATGTCATCCACACGAATGATCATGACAAAAAGATATAATTTTAGATAGGTCACTATTTGGAATGCATCTTCAAATTATTTGATCAGGGCAGTATTTAAACAAGTAAGGATCATGTCAAATAAATGTTTTCACCTCAGAATAAAATTTGGATTTATCATGCTTAGACCAATGAGATGGTATTTCTTTAGTAACCAAATAATTCACAATATCAGTATACCAATGCAAAGAAGCAATATGCATTAATTGTTCATCAGGAAAAGTTTCAGTGATAGGAGTGGAATCATGTATAGTTTCAACAACTAGTCTAGATAAATGATCAGCAACAACATTTTCAGACCCTTTTTTATCACGTATTTCTAAATCGAATTCTTGTAAAAGCAGGATCCAATGGATCAAACAAGACTTAGCATCTTTTTTCAACAAGAGATATTTTAATGCAGCATGATCAGAATAGACAGTAATTTTAGACCCTAACAAATAAGATCTAAATTTCTCCAATGTAAAAACAACAGCAAGCAATTCTTTCTCGGTTGTGGAATAATTTAATTGAGCATCATTTAAAGTTTTGCTAGCATAGTAAATTACATGAGGTATTTTTTCAAGTCTTTGTCCTAAGACAACACCTATAGCATAATCAGAAGCATCACACATTATTTCAAAAGGAATTTTCCAATCAGGAGGTCGAATAATGGGTACAGTAGTCAAAAGATTTTTCAATTTATCAAAGGCAACATGACAATCATTATCAAAGACAAAAGAATTTTCTTTTCCAAGTAAATGACATAAAAGCCAAGAAATTTTGCTAAAGTCTTTTATAAATCTTCTATAAAAACCGGCATGACCTAAGAATGATCTAATTTCTTTCACAGTTTTAGGTGGGGGAAGTTTTAAAATAAAATCAAATTTAGCTTTATCAACTTCTATTCCCTCAGACGAAATCACATGTCCTAAAACAATTCATTTTTAACCATAAAGTGGCATTTTTCCCAATTAAGCACAAGGTTTTTCTCTTTACAATGAATCAAGACAAGAGAAAGATGGTGCAAACATTCATCAAAGGAAGAACCAAACACAGAAAAATCATCCATAAACACTTAAAGGAATCTTTCAACCATGTCAGAAAAAATTGAAATCATACACCTTTGAAAAGTCGCAAGTGCATTACATAATCCAAAAGGCATGCGACGATAGGAAAAAGTCCCGAAAGGGCATGTAAATATAGTCTTTTCTTGATCTTCTGGGGCAATGGGGATTTGGTTATATCCCAAATACCCATCAAGAAAGCAATAATATGCATGGCCAGCTAAATGTTCAAGCATTTGATCAATAAAGGGTAATGGAAAATGGTCTTTTCTAGTAACATTATTTAGCTTTCTATAGTCTATGCACACTCTCCACCCTATTTGTACACGAGTAGGGATTAATTCATTTTTCTTGTTTTCAACAACAGTGATCCCAGACTTCTTAGGCACAACTTGAACTGGACTAACCCATTGACTATCAGAAATAAGGTAAATGATACCTACGGTTTAATAGTTTAATGACTTCTTCTCTAACTACTTATTTCATATTTGGATTTAGCCTTCTTTGACATTCTCGAGAGGTTTTAGAATTTTCTTATAGATGGATTCTATGCATACATATGGATGTGCTAATTCCTTTAATGTCTCCAATGGTCCAACCTATGGCATCTTTATATTTTATAAGGACATCTAACAATTTATCTTTTTGTTCTTTATCTAAGGCGGATACTATGATAACATGTAAGGTTTCAGACTCTCCTAGAAAAGCATATTTTAAAATTTTTGGCAAATGTTTCAGGTCTAACTTTGGAGACTCAGAAATTGATTGAATATGCTCTAGGGGTGAAAAAGGTTCAGTTATAGTATCATTTAAGGGCATAGACTCCAACAAAGAATTCACATCATTCATGGAATCATCAACATGTAAGCTCATACCAAAATATTTTTCACAAAAGTCAAGCAAGTCATTTCCATCATCTTCAAAAATATTCTCAATCATGTTAACTTTATGCACTTCCTCACACTTAACAGATTTAATGACATTAAATACATTCTATTCAACAGTCATATTTCCAAAAAGATAATTTTAAAACGCCATTACAACAATTAATGATTGCATTATATGTAGCTAAGAATGGTTTACCTAAAATAATAGGAATTTGAGCATGCACATTTTCCACAGGTTGAGTATCAAGAACAATGAAGTCAACAAAAAGTAAAATTTATCAACTTTTATCAAAACATCTTCTATAATGCTTCTAGGAATTTTCACAAAATGATCAGCTAATTGAAGAGTTATAGATATAGGTTTTAGTTCACCAAGACCAAGTTGCTTATAAACAGAATAAAACAATAAATTCATACTAGCACCCAAATCAAGTAAAGCCTTATTAATAAAATGATGACCAACAATGCATGAAATTGTGGGACACCCATGATCTTTATATTTAACAAGACTCTTACATTAAATAATGGAACTAGCTTGTTTAGTTACGCCTTTTTTTTAACATTAGTGTTTCTTTTTACAGTACAAAGATCCTTCAAAAATGTAGAGTAGGCGGGAATTTGTTTAATAACATCTAAGAAAGGGATATTGATACTATCTTGTTTAAAAACTTCTAAGATGTCATTATATTGGCTGCCTTTTTTAATTGGAAGTAATCTTTGTGGGGATGGGGCTTTTAGAATGAAATGATGGATTGGAGTATCCTCATTTGAAGAGTCATTGGCATTAGAACTAGAAGTTTGACTCTTTTCTTTTTCTTTTTCAACCTCGGGTATGTAATCAGGTTTGACAATGTTCTTTCCGGACTTAAGAGTTGAAATTGATTTGACTTCTCCAGCATGACTAGACTTTCTTATCTCATATTGACCTTTTGGATTTGGGATAGGTTGACTAGGGAATGTTCCTTTTTCTCTATTAGCTAAAGCAGTAGCGAGTTGTCCTACTTGTGTCTCGAGTCTGGTAATTTATTGAGACTGATTTTGTAGGATTTGTTGAGTGGATTGCATAAATTGTTGTAAAGTATATTCTAAGGAAGGTTTCCTTTGTTGAGGATATGGTTGATTTTGTGGGGCATGAGTTTGGTTTTGCATGTTGTATTGGTGTCCTTGATTCATTGAAGGTTGGTTTTGTCTCCATGAAAATTTTGGATGGTTTCTCCAATTTGGATTATAAGTGGATGAAAATGGGCTATCATTTGGTTTCCCATAAGGATGGAGAACATTGGCCTCCTCAGAAAAGGCTTCTTGGTAGGAAGGACATGATTGTGCATTATGACAAGGACTAGAACATATAGAACAAACATCTTTTCTTGGTTGTATTGGAGAATTTATAGTTTGGCTTATGGCTAAAGCTTATACTTTTCTTGCTAATTTGTCTAAGGATGTTCTTAAGCCTAATTCATCTTTTACTTCATACCTTCCTCCTCTTTTTGGTGAATTAGTTGACCTGGACCTATGATCAAAATAATTCCATTGTTGTGAATTGACAGATAAATCTTCAAGGGCGTCCCAAGCCTCTTGTCCTTGAAATTTTTAAAAATTTCCGGTATGCATAGATTGAATAATTTGACGATTCTCAAATGATTTTTCTCCTTAGACTATCAGTTTTAGGCATAGGAAAAAATTTCATTAATAATTTATTATAAAGTTGATCCCATGTAGTTATAGACCCCGTAGGAAGGGAATTTAACCAAGATTTTGATTTGTCTTTTAATGAAAAAGGGAATAATCTTAGTTTGACCGACTTATCAGAAAAAAATTAAAATTTAAATGTTGAGCAAATTTCTAAGAAATCTTTGACATGCATGTAAGGATCCTCTCTATCTAACCCTTAAAAAGATGACAACAATTGAATGATTGATGGTTTAAGATCAAAATGGGTAGCAGAAGTGGTAGGAAAAATAATACATGAAGGAGCATTAGATGAAATAGGTGCAAAATATTCAAGCAAAGTATTTTCAGGCACAACATTTTCATCAACAGGATTTCTATTAATATTAGCAATTGGATCCATGATGCTCAAATTTTTACTAACACTTTCAATTTCAAACAAAGATAAACGTCTTTTTACTAATCGACATTTAGAGTTATGTTCCCAATTATGCATACAATTTTCACAAACAAGGCAACAAAGATAATCTCAAGCAAACAATTTTCTGATGTGGAAGATCAGTTAAAACCGCAACCACAGAGCATACTTAGAATTTTTAGAGATTTCACAATAATATAATTTTTATGGTTTACTTGTCCCCAGGCGTAGTTGATTCCACTTACTCGCACACTACTGTAGAGTCCAAGAACTTTACTTAGCTAGTTAGATAGTAGTAATAGCTAGTAGTAGTTATAGTATGTTTATTACTATGGATTTTGGTTCAAGCCAGGACTTAGTTGGACACTCGTAGCAACACTTGTAGATTTTATAAGCTTAACATATAGTTTAAGAATATTAATTATAACCTAAGGTTTGATTAATATGACTGATTATGAAGATGATAATTATTATACTATAAGGTTTAGATAGACCCAATAAGGTAATGACACTTGTCACGTGTATGTTTAATGAATAATTAAGTATTTTTGAGGAATAGTTTATTAAGAGTAATATTTGAAAATCACAGAGTCTGCCAGCAGCTTTGAAATCGTTATTAGACTCAGTCCAAGCTGTTTACTCAATTCAAATTAGGCTGAAAAAGTGCAATTACGTGTATAATATTTCAGCGTATGCCGATATATCGCAGCTCTAGGGGGTGATATATCACCACACGGGGATACGAAAAACACGTAACTTCGCACGACCTTTTTGACAAGCCTTGGGAATATGAGCCCAGGCGATATATCGCCTATGGTAGGCGATATATCGGCTCTAGGGCTGTATTTTCAAATGATTTTGAAACCGAGCTCATTTTAATCCTTAACCTCTTAATAAGTCCAGAATCTTTTTGACCGAGTCTTCAGCCTCTGCTGAATGATTATTTAAATATTTTTCAATTAAAAAGCTATTATTTTATTCAAGCTAAATGAAGTTCTTTTCATTCTTGAACTCTATAAATAGGATCTAGTACCCAGCCATTTCTTCATTCATCAAGTTGAGTTCAGAGCCTACAAGCTGCTAGGATTACTTTAGAGTGTTAAACACTTGGGCTGGGGTTATAAGCTTTATCATTACAAGCTTATTAAACACTTGGGAAGTAAGGTTTATAGTGTATTTCCATTTTGAGGTGTAGTTCGGTCATAGAAGCATTCAAGGTATTCCTAATTCTAGTTCCTTTCTGTATTGTTTCATTAGTTCTTATAGTTTTTCTCTACTCAATTCCTAACTCAGTATTCTTTATTTCTGGTTAGGCATCTAAGTTCTTTGAACTTGAGGTTCTCGTTGGTAAGTATTTTCTCGATGGTATAGTTCATTCTTTTCATCTCTTTTCTTTTAGAATACTCACCTCTCTATTAATGGTTTTTAGGAGTGTTCCAAAATCTCGACCTTGTTCTCATCATCCCGGTATTTTGGTAAGGAAAATAGGATAGTTCTTATGTGATATATGCTATGTTTTATAGTATGACTTTATGTGTTATGATATATGTAGGTGTGGGGCTTATAGTTGTTATATAGCAAACCCTATCACTTTTATGTTTTGGGGCTTATAGTTGCTATATAGAAAACCCCAACACTTTTGTGTTTTTGGGGCTTATAGTTGCTTAACTAGCAAACCTCATTGTAGTCTGAGGCTTATAGTTGCTTAGTTAGCAAACCCCAATAGTCACCATGTACATGGGTTAGAATTATGATATGTGTTATAGTATTTGATATATGTTCATAGTTTATGTGTATGATTATGTTTCCTGCTTGTAGTAGATTTTCCTTGTTGGGCATTAGGCTCATTCCTTTATGTTTTATATGTGCAGGAAAATAGTATGGCGGCAGGAAGGTTCTTGGCAGCTTGGGAATGTGTATTGAGGGAGAATGGAAATCGGTGGACTGCGCGAACGATTCGAGGATGAAGTTGTTTAAGTCTTTTAAAATTATGTTTTATATGTATTTTCCACATTGTAACAAATTTTAAGATTTAAGTTACGTTCTATTTTATTTTCAAACAATGGGATCCCATACCCTAACCTCGTTTTTATGTATTCAACATTTGCTTTACAGTTTATAATAAAGTTATAGTTATTTCGTATGTATGTTTTCTTAAGATTAGTGTCTGTGTATAATAGTTTATTAATGGTCCAAAGTCTAGAATAGTTGGGTCGTTACAGTTGGTATCAGAGCCACGGTTCATTCGCATGAATTTCTCCTCGATACACACACTCAAAGCTCCGAATCTGACCGCCAAGTAAGTGTTTAAGTTATAGTTATTATGTTTATATGTATAGCTAACAATTTTATCCCTTTTGTTTAAGTTAAGAATGAATGGAGCATTAACTTATGAGGATATATGAGCCATTAAGGCTTTAAAAAGAATTAGAGAACCGAGAAACACCGTAGGAGTGCTAAAAAGAATCACTCAGAGGCTGGTTTTATTCCACAGAGAAATAGGTCATCTCCAAGAATCTAAGCAGATCATGATCAGAGCAACAGAGCAATACATTTTAGTAATTAAACTATTTAGAGATTATCATACTGTAACAACAGCCTTAGAGGAGATATGGGAAACAATGGATAATGAAGATGAATTTCCGGTAGCAATGAGATATTATTTTCTCTTAATTAGGTTCACTTCAAAAATGGAATTTCAGTTTACAAATGAGCAAAAGCATAGAATTTTTACGAACCTTCCTCGAGGGCATTTTGAGACACATGATAATGAGGACTATGAGGAGTTAAATGATGATATGCTAGATGAAGGATCGGATATAGAAGATCCCGAATTTTAGAATACTTAGTTTCATTGTTTGTTTTAATTATTATTTGTTTTCTTTTATGGTTGTAAATAGTGAAAACTTTCTTTTCCAAATTAATATCAATGTTATTTTGTTAACATGTATGAGTTTGGTTTTCATTCGCAATCATAATAAATAATAAATAAAATAAATAGTGACTAAGTTCGTTGAGGGTTATACAAATCAATGAACTAAGTTTCTATATTGAGAGTTAGGGGGCCATAGTAGTGGGAACGATTTTACTGATCCCAGCCCTCCCTCAATATGGTTAACTTTGGAACAAAGATAAGTTTCGAGCCTGAGAATTAAGTCATATAGGGTGATTAGAAATAGACTTAGAAAATAATAAAGATGGCTTGTTTTTCTAAGTATAGAAACCCACTCTAATAATAAAGAAGACTTATATAATTTTCATAAGAAGTCATAATCAATAGGTCCGAGTTATGTTTGTTTAGATTAAGTTTTTTCCTTAGAGCCTATTAGGGTGTAGTTCTGACATGTTTCTCTCAACTGTTATAACTCTGCTGCGATGTCGCTCTGAAGATCTGCTTGCACCAACGGAAACGCCTCTAACGCTGCTCCGGTGAACAATGAAGCCCCTCTGATTCGCAGAAGGGGAGTGCATGCTACTGCCAGCCGCAATGCGCCGCTACCACCAGCTGACAACATTGCGGAGATCTCCAGACTACGACAACAAGTCAAGGAACTATTGCAGCAACAACGACAACAGGCTCATCCTCAGACTCAGCCTCCGTCGCAGCCACAGCCACATCAAATGGCCTTAGCACCCCAACAAGTTGGTCCATATGAGGGATGGCCAGTGGTGAATTATGCGCCGTATTCAGTACAACACGTGGAGCCAGTTTACGAGCGGTTCCATAAGCAACACACTCCAAACTTTGAAGGGACTACAGACCCCTTCGAGGTAGAAGAGTGGTTAAGAAACGTGGACCCAATCCTGACGCACATGAACCTCAGCAACGCGGACCGCATATCCTGTGTTTCATCCTTGTTCAAGAAAGATGCCATGATATGGTGGGACTTAGTCCAGCAGACGCATGATGTTGCTACCATGACTTAGACTCGATTTGTGGAGCTGTTCCACAAAAAGTACTATAATCCGGCTGTACTCGCTTCAAGAGTTGAGGAGTTCGTTGGCTTAAAGCAAGAGAATTTATCAGTTGCAGATTGTGCTTGACAATTCGACTGATTAGCTAAGTTCGCACCGGAAATGGTTCCAACTTACTATCTGAGGGTGTCTAAGTTCGTTAGAGGACTTCGACCGAAGATCGAGCTAGGGGTTAAGTTAGCAAACCCAGGAAATGCTACTTATGCTGACGTTCTAGAGACGACAATAGAAGTAGAAAGGCTGCAGGCTAACATTAGTAAAGAAGAAGCCAGTAAGCCTGAGCCTAGACAGTAGAATCAACCTCAGACTAGTCGGAACAACAACCACCACAATCAGTTCAGCAACAACAACAACAACGGTCAGAAAAGAAGGCATCCTGACAACAAACAGTCCGACAGCGATAAAAGGGCACGAACAAATAATGGAGGTAGCAGGTCGGGTTATGTAGAGTACCCGCCATGTGCTAAGTGCCAAAGGAAACATCCTGGGGAATGTCAGGAAAACACCAAGGGATGTTATAACTGTGGTCAAGAGGGACACCGAAAGAAAGAATGTTCTTAGCTCAAGTCAGAGGGGAAAAAGGAAGATAAGATGGTTCCTGCCATGGATTTTGCCCTAACGCAAGAAGAGGCTGATGCTAGGAATAAGGTGGTCACAGGTCAGGTTTCTATCCTCAATAATAAATGTTCTGTATTATTTGATTCGGGAGCCACTCATTCGTATATCTCGTTCAGAATGATAGAAAAACTAGACAAATCTTGTGAAAGATTTAGAACTAGGTTTGTAACCGAGTTTCCTTCGGGCAAAGTAGTTCTATCATCACGGATAGTACGAGGTGTACCGATCAAGATTGAGGACGTAGAACTAGAAGGAGACCTGATAGAACTGGAGATCAAGGACTTCGACGTGATACTGGGCATGGACTGGCTAGCATGACATGGCACGACCATCGACTGCAAACGCAAGAAGGTGATGTTCGAGACTCTTGACAGCCAGAAATTATGCTTCATGGGACAAGTTTCAGGACTACGCACACCGCTAATATCATCTCTAAAAGTTCAAAAGATGATGGAAAAAGGATGTCAAGCATTCTTAGCCAACATCACATATGTGGTAAAGGAAACACTACTTAAGGTTGGAGACGTCCGCATTGTAAGAGAATTCCCAGAAGTATTTCCCGATGAATTGCTAGGATTGCCAGCGACTCAGGAAATTGACTTCACAATAGAATTAGTATCGGGCACCAAGCCTATCTCCAAGGCACCATACCGGATGGCACCTACAGAACTCAAGGAGTTAAAGACGCAGCTACAAGAACTCCTAGACTTGGGCTTCATTAGACAGAGCCATTCGCCATGGGGAGCACCGGTTCTATTTGTGAAGACGAAGGATGGAAGCATGCGAATGTGCATAGACTACCGCGAGCTGAATAAAGTAACGATTAAGAATAAGTACCCGCTACCCCGGATTGATGACTTGTTTGATCAACTTCGAGGTGCGACTGTGTTTTCAAAGATTGATTTACGGTCCAGGTACCATCAGCTCAAGGTGCGGGGAGAAGATATTCCTAAGACAGCTTTTAGAACTTGTTATGGGCACTACGAGTTCTTGGTTATGTCTTTTGGTCTTACCAACACACCAACCACATTTATGGACTTGATGAATAGGGTCTTCAAGGACTACTTAGATAAATTCGTCGTAGTGTTCATCGACGACATCTTAGTATACTCCAAGGACGAAGTCGAGCACGAGGAACATTTGAGGTTGATTTTGTCATGACTAAAGGATCATCAACTCTACGCCAAGTTCAAGAAATGCGAGTTTTGGCTTTAACAAGTGGCGTTCCTCGGGCACATTATATCCAAGGACGGAGTTGCAGCAGACCTATCAAAGGTAGAGGCTGTGAAGGATTGGCCAAGACCAAAGAACGCATCCGAAGTAAGGAGCTTTCTGGGATTAGCAGATTATTATAGGAGGTTTGTAGAGGGCTTTTCTAAGATAGCCACTCCACTCACCAACCTGACCCGAATAAAGCAAAGATTCAACTGGAATGATAGATGCGAAGAAAGCTTCCAGTTGCTTAAGGACAAGCTGTGCTCAGCACCAATACTCTGTGTACCGACACCCAACGATAAGTTCGTAGTCTACTGTGATGCATCGAAGCAAGGGTTGGGTTGCGTGCTGATGCAAAATGACAAAGTGATAGCCTACGCCTCATGATTCGAGGATGAAGTTGTTTATGTCTTTTAAAATTATGTTTTATATGTATTTTCCACATTGCAACAAATTTTAAGATTTAAGTTACGTTCTATTTTATTTTCAAACAATGGGATCCCATACCCTAACCGCGTTTTTATGTATTCAACATTTGCTTTACAGTTTATAATAAAGTTATAGTTATTTCGTATGTATGTTTTCTTAAGATTAGTATTTGTGTATAGTAGTTTATTAATGGTCCAAAGTCTAGAATAGTTGGGTCGTTACAACTACTAACAACTCCCCGATGTTAATTAGCAGAGGCGGATTGTGAATTTTGTTCAAATTTTCTTTAAGCAAAAATTGCTTATGGTGAAAGGGCAAGATTTAGGTTTTTTTTCAAGTATTTTTTCACAATTATACAATAATATGCTAAGAGAAATAAAATAGGGAAAAATAAATAATGTTAACTAAACTTGAACAAAAGTTGGGAGGCATAGCATGCCATCAACCATAACAAAAATAAAGTACAAACTAGGAGGCAAAATTTCCATAAACTAGTAAATAAGGTAAAAAAAAAAAACTAGGAGGCACAAGTGTCATCAACTAAAAAAAAAGAGTTGGGAGGGCATAACATGCCATCAACCATAAAGAAAATAAAGCAACAAATAGGAGGTAAAAATTGCCATCAACTAGTAAATATGCACAAAAATATAATAACAAAAATAAATAAAGCAAATTACAACAAAGGTTAGGAGGCACAAGTGCCGTCAACTAACAAAAATGTTGTAAAATAAAAATATTACAAGAAAAGTAAAATAAAAATAATAATAACTAAATTATGAGGTACAAGTGCCGTCAACTAAGAAAATAGAAAGCACAAGTATAAATAGATATATATATATATAAGTAATTTTTTTTATGGGTGGTAGAACTGTCCCAAATTATTTTCTTATATTTTTTTTTCTTTAGTTATATATATATATTTTATATTTTTGTATATATATTTTTTAAGTGCAAACATTAAATAACTAGTAGAAAAATTCACTAACCTTGAGATAAATTTTGTTTTTTTTTTCTTGCAACTCTCCGGCAACGGCGCCAAAAACTTGATGGACCCAAAATAAGTACGTTTTAAATATGTAAATCGCAAGCGCACGAATTGTATATATAGTATAGAGTTCGTATAAGCAGTGATGTCGAACTCAAATGAGTTGTCTAAAATAAAAAAGAAAACTATTTTAAACCAACATTAATAAATTCTAACCTAGGTCCAAAGATTGATGATGAGATATTGTGACAAGAAAATCAAATAAAGGCAATAATAAAGAAATTAAAGACAATATACAGAACTAAATTAATAATTGTAAACAAGATGGTAGAAAAAAGATTATTAAGACAATAGAATCCACAAAATATAAGTTCAATAATATTTATAAGTACATTGATTCCCAAGTTTTAGTAATAGTATAAATTAATCAAATCATTACTTATTCAAATTAGATATTCTATTTAAGCACAAGTTTTATAGAAATATAGGATTTATCTTCACTTTTTAAGATATAATTTCAAAGTATTTAGTGTGAATCAATCTAAAGAAACAACAAATAAATCAATGAATATTATTTATAAGGCAAAACATAATATTTTTGTTCTAAGCATTTGATGTGCACAATTTAATGACACACCTTAATCAAAGAATATTGTGATTTTGTACTAATGAACAACAAAGTGTAAATATGTGCTAACAATAAAAAATAAATGATATTTAAGATGAAAGAAGATATTTGAAAAAGAAAAATCCATAAACTTTGATGCACAAATGAGAAATCAACATACAAAATAATACTACCTAGTTACATATTGTTTAATTATCACCTTAATAATCTTAAAAAGATTAGAAATTCATAACTAAAATAGAAATTACAAAACAAAGAGAATACATATTTGAAAAATGCCCTTGAAAAACACTAAAATGGAGGAGAGGATGGTAGAAAAGATGATAGCAACCAAAAATTAAGCACACAAAATATGGTCTTGAAATTATATATTTATAGCCAAAATGAGAGTATTAAAATAATCAACTTAAATTAATTAAATTGATTAAATTAATTAAATAAAGTAAATATGGCATGTAGAGGTAAATTCTAGTGTGTAATGATGATTTTGTGGCAAAATATGTAGAAAAGTTGGGTAAAAAAATGGTATTTTTAGACATTGGGACAAGGGGACAATTGTGGGTTCAAGAAAAAATTGTAGATGGCTGGTTTGGGTGCACATGCGGCTGGGCTTGGGCTGAGGCGTGGTGGGCCGAAGGAAGGCAGCTAGCCTAGGATCTGGCTCGGCAGGGATGCAGGCGGGCTGGGAGGTTCGGATTGGGCTTGGCGTTGTGGGCCTGAGGTGTTGAGAGGCAGGGAGCAGGCGCGGGCCTGGGGTGTCACATGGGCTCGGATGCCTGGTGCGTGGCCTTCTCCTTTTAAAAATACTATAAATCCTTTGGGCTTTTGATTTTCAAAAAATGCCAATTTCTCAATTCTCTTTTCAACTTTAATTCTTTTATTTTCTCTTCTTTTCAAAGTACAAAAATGCAACATAATTCTTGCAAAAATAAATCAAATTAAATCTAAACTAAATATTTTTCAATTATAAAATTTATTCTATTAATTTCTTGAAAATATTAATTAAGGCTCAATTTAATTTGATATTTAAGATTAATAAATGTGCATTTTTGACCACTAATCACACAACACTAATTCAAATAATTATACTACAACATATTACAATAAAATATCTATAAGAACATATAAAACCCTAAGAAATTACAATAAGACTAATAAATTCAAAATTACTTAAAAACTTAATAAATTATTTACAAACTCAAAGACTAAGCAACAATTAACATAAAAAATGTGGTAAAATAACTCTATTTTGTAGAGTTTTCACCTGCCCCTTCGTTTCTAGAATCTTGGAGTCCAATATATTATTTGAAACTTCTCCTTGATTTTTGTGAAGAAGATCAGACTCTTCATCTGGAGGCATTTTTTTTCCAATTCTACATTCAACTCAGATATAACTGTCATGACCTTTTGAAATGCTTGTTGGGATCTTGAAGGAAGGTATGACGTGATACAACTTTGGGAGGTAACACTGTCGTACCTAGAATTTTCAATGACTTCAGGATAAAGACACCTTCTTTCATTACCAAGAGCAATAGATTGCATATCTTTAGCATCATTTAGCCATCGACTCTTCACTAGACAAGTGGGCAAAGTCATTATCTCCAAATTCTTCATTGAAATAAAAATATGTTTGCATAAAATTCCTTTTGTCTCAAACAAATAGTAGTCACATCGAATATCATCCCCATCATCAGAAAAAAGAACCTTATGCTTTAATCCACCATGCATGTATTTTTTAACCAAAGAAATAGTATATATTGGTATTTTTTTTTTGTCTTTCACAAAAATATACTCATCTGCACGATGTAACTTATTTTTTATCATTGAAAAATCTGCCCTTGTGAAAATTGAGGAAATTTAGTCCTCCACACATTCCATATTTGTTTGGTTCAATAATGGTTGTGTCATCGTAGTTTTGTAGTGTTCTTTTATCTCATTGTAGTGTAGAGTCCAAGAACTTTACTTAGCTAGTTAGATAGTAGTAGTAATAGTAATAGCTAGTAGTAGTTATAGTAGGTTTATTACTTTGGATTTTGGTTCAAGCCGAGACTTAGTTGGACACTCGTAGTAACACTTGTAGATTTTATAAGTTTAACCTATAGTTTAAGAATATTAATTATAACCTAAGGTTTGATTAATATGACTGATTATGAAGATGATAATTATTATACTATAAGGTTTAGATAGACCCAATAAGGAAATGACACTTGTCATGTGTATGTTTAATGAATAATTAAGTATTTTTGAGGAATAGTTTATTAAGAGTAATATTTGAACATCTCAGAGTCTGCCAGCAGCATTGAAATCGTTAAAAGACTTAGTCAAGGTTGTTTACTCAATTCAAATTAGGCTGAAAAAGTGTAATTATGTGTATAATATTTCAGCGTATGCCGATATATCGCAGCTCTAGGGGGCGATATATCGCCATACGGGGATACGAAAAACACGTAGCTTCGCACGACAACCTCGATGAGCCTCAGGAGCATCAGTCCAGGCGATATATCACCTAGCATGGGCAATATATCGGCTATGGTGCATGATTTTTGAACAATTTTGAAACCGAGCTCATTTTAATCCTTAACCTCTTGATAAGTCCAGAATCTTTTTGACCGAGTCTTCAGCCTCTGCTGAACGATTATTCAAATATTTTTCAATTAAAAGCCATTATTTTATTCAAGCTAAATGAAGATCTTTTCATTCTTGAACTCTATAAATAGGACCTAGTACCCAGCCATTTCTTCATTCATCAAGCTGAGTTCAGAGTCTACAAGCTGCTAGGATTACTTTAGAGTGTTAAACACTTGGGTTGGGGTTATAAGCTTTTTCACTATAAGCTTACTAAACACTTGGGAAGTAAGGTTTATAGTATATTTCAGTTTCGAGGTGTAGTTCAGTCATAGAAGCATTCAAGGTATTCTTATTCTTAGTTCCTTTCAGTAAAGTTCTTATAGTTTTCTCTACTCAATTCCTAACTCATCTTCTCTATTCTTGGTTAGGCATCTAAGTTCTTCGAACTTGAGATTTCTTGTTGGTAAGTATCTTTTTGATGGAGTAGTTCATTCTTTTCATCTCTTTTCTTTAGTATACTCACCTTTCTATTATGGTTTTTAGGCGTGTTCCAAAGTCCTGATCTTGTTCTTACATTCCGGTTTTTGGTAAGGAAAATAGGGTAGATTTGTATGCTTTTATGTTGTTGATATATGTCTATGTTATAAGTATGATATGTTTTTAGTTGTTTTAGTATATGAATTGTTTAGATAACAAATCACATAATTTGTTTAGATAACAAATATATAACTTGTTTAGATAACAAGTCCCAATAGTAGATTCCTTAGGCATATGATTGTTTAGATAACGAGCCCCATAAATTTATATGGCTTGTTTAGATAACTAGCCCCGTAAATTTATGGGCATATGATTGCTTAGCTAGCAAGTCCCAAGAGGTATGATGACCATTGTAATAGATGTTGTATTTATATAGTCATATGATTATAGTTTTCAGTTTGTAGTTTATAGTTTATGTGTATGTATATGTTTCATGCTTGTAGTAGATTTTCCTTGTTGTGCATTAGGCTCATTCCTTTATGTTTTATATGTGCAGGAAAATAGTTATGGTGGCGGGAAGGTTCTTGGAAGCTTGGGGATGTGTATTGAGGGAGAATGGAATCGGTGGACTGCGCGTACGATTCGAGGATGAAGTTGTTTAAAGTCTTTTAAATTATGATTTTTATGTATTTTCGCACTTAATTTTGTATCCAATTTATTTAAGTTGTGTTTTATTTTATTTCAAAACAATGGGATCCCATACCCTAACCGCGTTTTTACATATTCAACCTTTGCTTACAGTTTATAATAAAGTTATAGTTATTTCGTATGTATGTTTTCTTAAGATTAGTTTAGTAGTTTTTAATGGTCCAAGGTCTAGAATAGTTGGGTCGTTACATGTAGCGTAACATAGACAAATCATGGTCGAAGTGTCGTAGAAACATCCACAATGGTATTTTATTTTGCAAGTCCCTTTTCAAGAATGCATTCATAGACTCACATCTACATGTTGCTCTAGCACCACCAAAATAATAACCACGAACAAAAGTATCTGTCCATTTGCCTCTTGACTTGTAGCGCACCAATTTTTTTCAGTTTAATTAATTTTGTGCTTTACTTTATTATTAATTGTTAAGTGTTAGGAAATTATTTTTAATTGTTTGAATTTTTTGGTAGGAATTATGTGAATTTAATTTGTTAATTGTTTTATTTAATTATTTTAATTTGTAAAAATGAGTTTTGGTTGTATGCACCAATGTGCATAATTAATAGTGATGCACTTGAGCACTTGTGTGTGTGCATGTGCATGGTTGCATGGTGAGAATGCACTAGTCCTCTATGCATGTTGTTTTATTTTATTTTTATTTATTTATTGTTGTTATAAAAAGAGAAATTAAGAAATATAAAGGGGTAGATTATTAAGTGGATTTGTACCCATTTTTGGAAGGTTAGAAAATTGGGAAATGAGGAGTGAAGAGGCCAACTATGGCCGAGTATGGAGAGAGAGAGAGAGAGAGAGAGAGAGAGAGAGAGAGAGAGTAGTGGTCGGTCAAGGGGAGTGAGAGAATCAAGGTGTGGGTTTTTTTTTTAAGATGACATTTTCCCCATAATTACTACCATTATCATAATTGATTTATTGTTTAATTATTATTTAATTTTAAGCAAAATTAAGGGAAAGGGATTGGGAAAGTTACCCATTCACATTAGGAGGATAAGGTTAGACCATTATGGTAAATAAAAGGAAAAGCATGAGCTTGAAAGCTCATTTGCTTTATG
The DNA here is from genome assembly GCF_963169125.1 of Humulus lupulus. Lineage (NCBI taxonomy): Eukaryota > Viridiplantae > Streptophyta > Magnoliopsida > Rosales > Cannabaceae > Humulus > Humulus lupulus. The sequence goes on from NC_084796.1 coordinate 224,225,765, forward strand.
GCTGTTGTGAACAAGAGGAAAGAAGAGAGAGAGGGAGAGCACGAGCAAGGGAAGAAAGAAGAAGAAGGAGAAGAAAAGATAGGGGTCGAATCTCTCTATAGGTATGGCCTTGCTTGGTTTGGTTGATTCTTAAGTTTAGATCCTCTCCTCTATTTCTAAGTGTTTGTTTTTCCTTCTTTTCCTTGTGGTGTTCAAAAATCCCCATAGGTGTCAAGGTTCTTTCTTTGCTAGGGCATTCTTGATTCAACAATCAAGAGAGGTAAATGAATTCTCCCTTATTTGTTTGATGTGGTAATGGTCATGGATTATGATTTCTCTCCCTTATTTTTGTTGTGATTAATCTTGGTTTATGATTTTAGGTGATTGGTTATTGTTTTGAAGGGGGGTTTCGGCCAAGCATGTGTAGAGGACTCTCTTTAATTTTTTTATTTTATTTTATGTTGGTATGTTGAATACTTGTTTTAGGGTTCTTATTATTTCTCTTGAACGTTGATAATCACACTTATGGATTTTAGAGATGGTTATTTTTAAAGGAAGCAAAATGAGTTTAAATGATGAATTTTGTATTGAACCCTATGTGTCTTTTGACCTAGGGGTTCTTTTGCATGTTGGATTATTTTTTTATTTGTTATTGAATTTCATGTTTTCATTGGTGATCATAGAAGCATGCTAGGTTTTGTTTTGGGTTTGGAAACAATAAGGATTTGAAACATGCTATGTAATTTTCGGCATAGGCATATTTCTTTGAATGATGAGTCTATGTTGTCCCTTGTTACTAATATTAAAACTATTGGTTTGGAATAGGTTTACGGGTAAATACCATTTTGGCCCCTATGTTTTGCAAAAGTTACTGATTAGACCATGTATTTTGTTAAATGATAATTTGGACCCTGCATTTTACAAAATAGAACAAAATAGTACCCTGGACCAGATTTTGGTCAAACTTTTTTTAACATGACCAAAATGCCCCTAGTTTTATAAATTAGTGAATTTAATATTCTCAAATAAAATATTATTGAATTAAGAATTAATAAAGAAAACTGATATAAAATTCAATCTCGTCTAGGGTACTATTTTGTTCCATTTTGCAAAACGCATGATCCAAATTGTCATTTAATAAAACACATGGTCCGATCGGTTACTTTTGCAAAACATAGGGGCCAAAATTGTATTTACCCTAAGTTTATTGGTATTATTTTCATGATTTGTGCCATGAAGTTTCCAACCTTGTGAGTGTGATTTAAGATGATTTAATTGTTTGCTGCATGCTAATGGTAATATTAAAATGCATAAAAAGGGTGTAGAAATATGTTAGATTATGTGTAGCATGATTAAATGTGCAACTTTGGTGATTATAAGTTTGCAGATTTTTTTTTTATTTGGTGGTGTTGATATTAAATGACTTTTAAAATGCACAAATGAAGCCTCAAAATGATATTTTGATTTTATATAAGTGAGGGACATTTTATTTCACATGCTATTAATCTTTTATTCAAAATAATTAACATGTAGTTTTTTTTATTTATTTTATAAAAGAAAATATGGTGGATGATTCAAGTGTTTGAATTTAATTAAATAAAATAGTTCCTGGAAAATTGTGGTTAATAGGAAGAAAGTGTCTTTTAAATGAGATAAGTAAAACAACTGTATCAAATAAATTAAATCTTAAACTATGTATATGATAAATCTGATATTTTCAAAATTTAAATATCTATTCTCACACTTATAATTATATGCAGTTTTTTAATTGTGAAAAGAATATGGTTCAAATTAATTTTTGTGATTTTAAACAAATAATTAACTTGCTGGAATTTTGGTTTATTAAGAGGAAAATGTCTTTTAAATGAAAATAAGTTAGTTATACACTCCAATAAATTAAGTCTTGGATTTTATATATGAAAAAGTAAAATTTCCACACTTTATTTATGTATTTTCACATTTGTAAATATGCATTTTTTTAGATAAGTAAATTTATTTTTATAAAAGAAAACAAGAAATTTATTATAAGTAACTACAAATTTTGTCTCAATTTTTTTTAAAATGCTATTTAAATAATAGATGGAATTATTATTTCATGAGAAATTAAAAGGCTAAATGAATTATCTTATAAAATTAAATATTTTATAATAAAGTTTTGTATGACAAATGTATGGTTAAAGAAATAATTAAATGGTAAATAAAGTATGCTTGCTGATTTTTTTTTAAATGGCAAGAAATAAACATGTAGAGATTATCGACTTTAAACGTTAAATTTTAAGAACACTCACACATATGGATGTTACATGCAAATGTATTTTTATGTATAAAAATACACCTATTATTCAAACATGTGATTTCTATGTTGTAGCTATGATGGATTGATTGGTAGAAATAACATCATTCTTTTATGATTTTATGTGAAATTATCGCATGTTTGAAATTGTAGTGCAACTTGTGCCACGTGTGCATGACCCATGCACACGTGGGGTATGTATGTTGGCTATGAGTATTCTTACGTGATTTTAAAAGACGGTTGTTTGATTATGATTATAGGCTCGTTGTGATGTTTGCGTACTTTCCTTTGCTTGGACCTGAGGTAAGGAGGTCAGATAGAATTTCTTATGTTTTATGCTATGAAATGGTAAAACTTGCATGTTACAAGAAACAAAGTACTATGGAAGTGAAAGTGCTATGTTTTGATATGTCATGATAGACTAAGTGTTATGAAAGGTGTAAGCTCTATGTTTGATATGCCATGATAAGACAAGTGTTATGAAACATGTAATTTCTATGTTTTGATGTGAACTATATTACATGTGCTTGTATGATGAATGAAAAGAAAAAGGTTGCTAGCGTGCTGAACGCAACGCAACAAAGAAGTTACTAAGGATATGACGTAACTCAAAGGGCGAACGCACCGAGGTTACCTCTTAGAGGAAGTTTTACCAGCCTATGTTATACTGGTTACCTCAAGATGTGACATAGACAATAGAGGTGTCATGATCACAAAGAGTATGTTATGATGTATAAATGAGATGTATAACTATGATTTCATTTATGATTATGGAATATGAGTATGATGATGTTATGTATATCCCTGATTTACGATACATGTTTTTCTTGTGTTTTCTTTGATATTGTTGTACTTCCTTACTGAGCTTTTAGCTCACTCCCTTACTTTTCCCTTTCAGGTAAACAATAGGGTTTCTCACTGGCACGTGCTGTGATGTGGGAAGTTCCGACGTCTGAGTATGTATGGCATGAGGTTTCCTATGAACGAACAAACAATCAATATAAGCGCCGAGATTAAAAGAACTTCTGTTATGAATTTTATTTTCAATTACGTCAGTGAGACTTAATTTTTCTAAATATTGCATAAACACACATTATTGTATTTCCACCTATTGGGTCCAAACTTGCATGTTTTATCAAGGCCCCACTGAGTTTATCCTTAAAGTGGTATTTTTCAGTTATCTATGAGTTGAGTGACGTTTTTATGAAGTAATAGATTAAGGCGCTTTACATGACTTTTATTGCTTTTTCAACCACTTATTATTAGTCAAGCCATATTTCTCCTTAAGATTGACCCAATTCTCCTCACATTCTTCGATAGTGTAATACCTATTGCATGATGCAATTTTTTTTTGAATAAATTCCTACTAATAAAATAATAATTAAAATTAAGTGGCGTACCATACCTGAAAATAAATTTTCTCAAATTTGTATTGAATCCTACTTTGTGTACATGATGCTTTGCATTTTTCAATATATGCTATGAGCATATACGATGGACAACATCGAGCATGACATAAGATAGTGCTTTTTCCATTGATTTACAATTGTCAGTCAACACATTTGAAGGCATCTTACCATCCATAAACTCCAAAAAAGTTTCCAAAACTCAAGTATATGTTTCCCAATTCTCTTTCTCAAGTAGCACAACTCCAAAAGCACATGTTTTATCATGATTATTCGATCCAAGATGTATTACCAATGGCTTTCCATATCTGTAAAGAAAATAAAAAACATTATTTTAAAAGCAAAATTTGAATTATTTATGAAAAAAAACACATACCTATTAGTTTTGTAAGTGGAATCAAAAGTCAAACAATCACCAAATAGTTGGTAATCAACTCTGGAAGAATTGGCGGATCAAAATAAATTTGTCAATCTATTTTCATCGTCTACTTCATACTTGTAGAAGATATTTGGCTCATGACCTTTTTTAGCTTCTAGATAAGCCATTGCGGTCGATGTGTCGCAATCATCCCAAGTTGAATATTTTTTAATGACACCCTTGTACAAGTCATCTTTCATACAACCCACATTTTCTCAACCATCATGTACTTCTACCAAATATTGTCAAATTTGTTATGTGTTCACTCCAACTCTCTTCATCATCATGACTTGCTTCCTAGTCCAGTCCATCAATTTTTTATTTGACCTGAGAAATGGTTTTTGTATGGTTGAGGCTAACACATGGTTATGATGGTTTCTGTAGTAATTGAGGTTACCTTTCTCTTAGACCTCTTTATTTATGTGACTATAGGTTGTCTTTATTTTATAGAATAGTTTAACTTGAATTGTGGTGATAGAATAAAGTTATTTTGGAATTTTTTTTATTGTTTATGATTATTATAATATAGTATAGTTTTATGGTATAGTTAGAATAAATTAATGATTTTATAATATAGTTTTGTGGATAGATAATGTAGAATTTTTTAGAGAATAAAATATTATTATCTTATTTGTGGCCGAAATATATAGTAAAATTAGGGTTTACTTTTATTTAATTAAGTAAGAAAAATAAGATAAGAATCCTAAACTACTTAGGCCTATTTTTGTGGAGGTTGGTTAGCAACTAATAGCTAAGTGGATTTTTATATATATATTATTATTATTTATATAGTGGCCGAAATATGTATAGGATATTTAGGTTTTTGAATTTTAAATTTGAGTTATAGTTAGAGTGAAATTAGAAGAGAATCAATGTGATAATTAGGGATTTGAATTTAAATTTGAATTATAGTTAGAGTGAAATTAGGAGAGAATCAAGGGAATTCCAGTGTAGTTAGGATTTTTGAGAGCCTATAAATAGAGCCTACTCCTGCTCATTTTTTTTTCATTCACTCTTGCTCTTCTTTATACCCTCACGCACACACTCTTTCTCTCTCCCTCTTGTTGTCGTGCACCACCACCCAAAACAAATCATCACTTTTTCATGATCTTTCAAAACCTCAATTAACCCTAGTGTGGCCGAATATACCTAACCCTAATTGCATCAAATCTTCAAAAACCCAACCTTCATCATACATAACCGAACCTAGTATCCAAAAAGGCCACACGACCAAGGCTATCTTTCATATTGTCAAAACTATAAAAGCAAACATTTAAGGATATAGGGTTTTTCTTCAAGATCAAAGTTGAGGTATAGTTAAGTTTTGATTATGTTGCGAGATTCAGATCTATTAGTTTATATATTTTTTTAATGATGGTATTATGTTTGTGAAATAGGGTTCTAAATGGGATTAGCATATAAAAGAATCAAGTATAGTTTCTGTGCACCACACTCAAGGTAAGGAAAATTAGGCAATGTAGATGTTAGATCTACTATTTTATATGGCTAACATTTCAGGTACATGGAAATGGTAATGGTGGAGCTCTAGTGCTCTGTTTTAGGCCGTGGAGGCACTGTGGTATAGTGGACTATGGAGATGTCCAACCATTACAACTCTTATTTGTTTCTTTGGGTGTCCTAATCTGTTATTTTTGTGTTTATGATTAATGTTATGATTGCATGATATAATTTATGATCTGGATCTGTGTGTGATCTTTGGTATGATTGTGATATAGGATAGATTATGACTTTGGATTCTATTATGATTCTAATATTGCATATGAAATTATTTGTTATGAGTTTATGGTTGATCTCTGTATGAATTTCTGTGTATTTTCCTTAATGGACTTAGAAGCTTGCTTATATTATTTATAACCCTAGTAATTTACAGTTTATTTTGATTTTAGAATCTAGAACAATGAATCATAATGTGATTAGAGCCATTAAAGCCATAAGGAGGATTCTTGATCCAGCTTGGACCACCTAACATACAAGAATATTTTTAAGAATTGACACAATTAATTTGGCAATTAAGCACGTGATGATTACTTATAGGGCTTTAATTAAATCCCTTGAAAAATATATAGTTCACAAGCATTCACTTAATTCATCATTAGCAGGGCCAAGTTTAGACTTAGTGTGGGAAGAGATTTGTCATGATAATAATATTATGGAGGAAGATAAATATAATGTTCTTATGGATCATTTTTCACAAACATTTTTCCTCGTGGAAGATATTGTTTTACCAAATGGGGAAAAAGGAGAAAGGATGCATCAATCGATAGACACTATTAGAAACATCTTTATGAATAACATTCCCCACATCACACATTTTATTTATACTATAGATGGTTATCCTGAGCTCACTCAAGATACGTTAGAGTAATGATCTGATGTAGAAGATTAAATCTTTAGTTTAGTAGATTTTTTTTTAAAGAAGTTTTAGTATAACCTCCTTTAGTTTGTTATGGATATTTATTTGATTTAAATATAGTTTGTTTTTTTTATTCTTTTTATTAATTTCAAAATTTTTGTATTTTTTATTTATGGATTTTGGTAATATTAAAATAGTTTTAAAATTTATTTTTGGGCTCAGTTGAAAATGCAAGGTTTAAATTCCTCTCTTATGGGTTAGCCCATTTGCTTTGCATTATTAGATTGGGCCTAATTAATGAATAACAATTAATAAGATGAGGGTTCAAATTCCTATCTTTTGGGTCCAAGTGGAAGTTAAGGGACCATTAATAGTGGGTACGACATACTGAACCTAACCCTCCTCCATGAAAGATTCAATTGTTAAAGCTCATTTACCCATGTTGGACTTAATTGTACTATGATTAGAGTATATAGATAGGTGAGCCGTTATAATTCAGCGGAATTGGATAGAATAAATGTTTGATCCTTAGTTTTAGATTTCGACGATTGCTCTTTTGACCCTTTCCTTTGCAATAGAAATCGATGGATTCTGAGCCAAGACGATCTGCACGGATTAATGGAAGAGGTGGAGGTCGTGGAAGGGGTAGAGGACACAAAAGAGGTTGAGGCCGTGGAAGCTGATGGGGAGCTGTTGCCCCTGTTCAGGAATAAATTACTGATATATGGGAAGCTCAAGAAATGCAAGAAGAACCTGGAATGGCTGAAGTCCCTCAGAGAGTAGAAGATGCCACCGTTGCAGCCGCTAGAGCGAATATGGAAAGGGAGAATGCACGACTAAGGGCAGAACTTCAGAGGAAAGAGGAAGAACTGCAAAGGTAGCTACAACTCCACCAAAACCGTCAACCAGAAGCGCAACATATGGTACCCTTGGCGCAATTTTTACAAATAGATGAACCTCAATTCGAGGTTGTTTATGAGTGCTTCAGAAAGCAATAGCCACCAAACTTTGATGGCAGGTCTGATCCAGTGGAAGTAGAAGAATGGTTGCAGTTTGTTCAATCTATACTCAAGCATATGAGACTGAACGATGAAGACAGGGTCTCGTGTGCCTCTAGCTGCCTCAAGAGAGATGCCCGCACCTGGTGGGACGTAGTGGCACTTATCAGAAATGTGGCCACTATGACATGGGATGATTTTGTGCAAGTCTTTAATAAGAAGTATTACAACCCTACTATCTTGGCCACAAGGGTGGATGAGTTCATTACCCTTACCCAGGGCAATTCATCTGTAACTAAATACGCCAGAAAATTTGATCGTCTGGCTAAGTTTGCACCGGACAGTGTGCTGACAGAAACATTGCGGATTCAGCTGTTCCTGAAGGGGCTAAAACCTATGGTCGCTAGAGATGTAAGGCTGGTTAAAGGGGTAACCACATATGCTGAAACCCTAGAAATAGAATTAGAAGCAGAACTATCAGAGGAGACTATCTGGAAAGAAAATGTTGACAGAAGGGATGCAAAGAAAGGGAATGCCGGGCAACAGGACCATAAGAGGAAGCACCCTAGTAGTCAAACTCATGAGGTAGACAAAAAGGATAAGTCAGTGGCGTCTAGTAGTGGTACCAAAAAGCCCTATGTTGAATACCCACAAAGCCCAACTTGTAAGAGAAAGCATGTGGGAGAATGTCGGTTCCTGAAGAAAGGATGCTTTAACTATGGTCAAGAAGGATATATGAAGAAGGATTGTCCAAAGGAAAAGGAGCAGAAAATGGACAATGAGATAGTTACTGCGCGAGCTTTTGCTCTCACCCAAGGAGAAGAAGAGACCAGTAACACGGTTATGACAAGTCAGCTTATTATTTCTAGTAAATTATGTAATATATTATTTGACTATGGAGCTACGCATTCTTTTATTTCTCATAGAATGATAGGCAAACTACAAAAGCCTTACGAACACCTTAGTAGTAAGTTCATTACGGAATTACCCTCGGGAGAGGTGGTACTATCTAGTAGAGGGGTGTGTGGCGCGTCAGTCAGAATTGAATGTAAAGAACTACCGGTGGATCTAATTGAGCTGAACATTAAAGATTACGACATAATACTGGGCATGGACTGGCTATCAAGACATGGAGCGACAATAGACTGTAAGGGAAAAATGGTCATTTTCAAAACAGACAAAGGAATGTAGTTCATTTTTAAAGGAGATGTATCCTGGACCAAAATTCCTATAATCTCAGTACTTAAGGCGCGAAAAATCATGAGCAACGGTTGCCAATCGTTACTAGTTAGTGTGGTAGACAAGTCCTGGGAGACGCAGTTAAATTTGGAGAATGTCCATATCGTTTGTGAATTTTCTGAGGTATTTCTTGAAGATTTTCCGGGATTGCCTCCAAGCCGAGAAATCAAATTTGTAATAGAATTGGCACCAGAGATGGAGCGACAAGACATGGAGCGACAATAGACTATAAGGGAAAAATGGTCATTTTCAAAACAGACGAAGGAATGTAGTTCATTTTTAAAGGAGATGTATCCAGGACCAAAATTCCTATAATCTTAGTACTTAAGGCGCGAAAAATCGTCAGCAACACTTCCCAATTGTTACTAGCTAGTGTGGTAGACAAGTCCCGGGAGACGCAGTTAAATCTGGAGAATGTCCATATCGTTTGTGAATTTTCTGAGGTATTTCCTGAAGATTTGCCGGGATTGCCTCCAAGCCAAGAAATAGAATTTGTAATAGAATTGGCACCAGAGACAGCACCGATCTCAAAATATCCCCACCGTATGACGCCCTCAGAATTGAAGGAACTAAAGTTATAGCTTCAAGAGCTGCTAGACAAAGGTTTCATAAGACCCAGCAACTCACCATAGGGTGCGCCAGTACTTTTTGTCTAGAAGAAAGACAGGAGCATGTGTATGTGTATCGATTATCGGGAGCTTAACAAGTTAACAATCAAGAACAAGTACCCATTACCTTGTATAGACGATCTATACGATCAACTGCAAGGAGCTACGGTGTTCTTGATGATAGATATGCGGTCGGGCTATCACCAACTTAGAGTGCAGGAGGAAGATATTCGTAAGACAACTTTCACGACGAGATATGGACACTACAAGTTTTTGGTGATGTCATTGTGTCTAACTAATGCACCAGCAACATTCATGGACCTAATGAACTGGGTTTTCAAGGATTGCTTGGATAAAGTCATAGTAGTTTTCATAGATGATATCTTGATCTACTCTAAGACAAAGTTCAAGCATGAGGAACATCTTTGATTGGCACTAAGACGACTTAAGGAGCACCATTTGTACGCAAAGTTCAAGAAGTGCGAGTTTTGGTTAACAAAAGTGGTATTTTTAGGCCACATTGTGTCAAAAGAGGGAATAGAAGTAGATCCTGCAAAAATAGAAGCAATTAGGGATTGGCCTAAGCCCAAGAATTCCTCAGAGGTGAGAAGTTTCCTAGGGTTAGCAGGGTACTACAAAAGGTTTGTGGAAGGGTTTTCTAGAATAGCCACACCCTTTTACAATTTGACACGAAAACAATAGATGTTCACATGGATAGAGAAGTGTGAAGAAAGTTTCCAACTACTAAAAGACAAACTCGTGTCAGCACCAGTGTTGTGTGTCCCCAATAACCGAGATAAGTTTGTGGTGTACTGTGATTAACCAAAACAAGGGTTAGGATGCGTGCTGATGCAAAGTGACAGAGTTATCGCCTACGCCTCAAGACAACTAAAGGAGTACAAACAATGATACCCAACTCATGACTTGGAGTTGGCAGCAGTGGTCTTTGCGTTGAAGATTTGGAGGCACTATCTTTATGGAGAAAAGTGCAAAATTTATACGGACCATAAAATTTTGAAGTATTTCCTTACGCAAAAGGAGCTTAACATGAGACAGAGAAGATGGTTGGAATTGGTAAAAGACTACGATTGTGAGATTGTGTACCATCCCGGAAAGGCCAACGTGGTAGCAGACGCCCTTAGTAGACATAATTATGGGGGTGTTGCAATGATCAATGAAATGGCGGAACCTCTCCGAAACGATATTATAAGATCCGGGATTGAAATAGTCACGGGACAGTTAGCCAACCTCGTAACCAAGTCCACACTGTTAGAGGAGATTTAGAGAGGAGTAACGACAAGATGAAATTATTCTCAAGAAGCTGACTCTTTTACAAAACTCAAAGGATGCAGATTTCTCAACAACCAAAGAGGGAACACTGTGGTATAAAAATCGAGTATGTGTACCAGATAAAATAGAATTGAGAAACTAAATCATGCAGGAGGCGCATACTACTCCTTATTCACTTCATCCAGGGTCGACTAAAATTTACAATGATGTTAGGACAATGTATTGATGGCTGGGAATGAAGAAGGACATAGCCGAGTTTGTAGCAAAGTGCCTAACCTGTCAAAAAGTTAAGACTGAGTATCAGAGACCCATAGGGACATTGCAACCGTTGGAGATTCCAGAATGGAAGTGGGAGGACATAGCAATGGATTTTGTAACAGGAATACCTAGGACGGTGAAGCAGTATGATTCTGTATGGGTGATTATAGACAAACTTACAAAGTCCACACATTTTCTACCAGTTCGTACCGAGAATAATGCATAATAGTAGGCATAGATTTACGTGACGGAAATAGTAAGGTTGCACGAAGTTCCTAAGACAATAATCTCTGACAGAGGGTTGGTTTTCACATCCAAATTCTGGGAAGGTTTACAGCGTGCTATGGGGAGTAAGTTAAAGTTAAGCACATATTTCCATCCTCAGATAGATGGCCAATCAGAATGTGCTATACAAATTTTAGAAGACATGTGGAGAGCTTGTCCTTTAGACTTTTCAGGGTCCTGGAATAAATATCTAGCGCTTATGGAATTTACTTGCAAAACCAGTTATCAGACCACGATAGGAATGACACCTTTTGAAATGTTGTATGGGCGTAAATGTAGAACCCCGCTTCATTGGGACGAGGTGGGTGAAAGGAAACTGTTGGGTCCAGACGCAGTGAGGGAGGTGACAGAAGCAGTAGAAAAGATAAGGCAGAGAATGGTCACAACTTAGAGTCGTCAGGAGAGCTATGCAGACTCTAAGAGGCGAGACATAGAATTTGCAATAGGTGACCATGTTTTTCTGAAAGTATCACCCATGAAGGGGATTATGCATTTCGGTAAGAAAGGAAAACTAAGCCCAAGATTTATAGGTCCTTTCGAGATATTCGAAAAAATTGGGCAAGTAGCATATCTCTTGGCGTTGCCACCATCGCTAGCAGAAACACATAATGTGTTCCACATCTCAATGCTGAGGAAATATGTATCTGATAAGTCCCATGTGTTGAATCACGAAGCTCTGAAATTGAAGCAGGACTTAAGTTATTTAGAACGGCCAGTACGCATTCTAGAAAAGGTAACTAAGGAGTTAAGGTCCAAAAGTATCCCTATAGTAAAAGTTCTATGGAGCAATAGTAGTAAGCGAGAAGCAACCTAGGAATTGGAAGAAGATATGAGGGAACAGTATCCCGAGATTTTTGCTAAGTCAAATTTCGAGAACGAAATTTCTTTAAGGAGGGGAGAATTGTAGTAACCAAGATTACCTTTCTCTTAGACCTCTTTATTTATGTGACTACAAGTTGTCTTTATTTTATAGAATAGTTTAACTTAAGTTGTGGTGATAGAATAAGATTTATTTTGGATTTTTTTTATTGGTTATGATTGTTATAGTATAGTATAGTTTTATGGTATAGTTAGAATAAATTAATAATTTTACAATATAGTTTTGTGGATAAATGTGTAGAATTTTTTAGAGAATAAAATATTATTGTTTTATTGGCAGCCGAAATATATAGTAAAATTAGGGTTTATTTTTATTTAATTAAATAAGAAAAATAAGATAAGAATCCTAAACTACTTAGGCCTATTTTTGTGGAGGTTGGTTAGCAACTAATAACTAAGTGGATTTTTTTTATATATTATTATTATTTATATAGTTGCCGAAATATGTATAGGATATTTTTTAATTTTAAATTTGATTATAGTTAGAGTGAATTTAGGAGAGAATCAATGGGATATTTAGGGATTTGAATTTAAATTTGAATTATAGTTAGAGTGAAATTAGGAGAGAATAAAGGGAATTCTAGTGTAGTTGAGATTTTTGAGAGCATATAATTAGAGCCTTTTCCTTCTCATTTTTTTCATTCACTCTTGCTCTTCTCTAGACCCTCACGCATACACACACACACTCTCTCTTTCTTGTTGTCGTGCACCACCACCCAAAACAAACCCTAAGGCTGAAATCGCCATCATCACCATCACTTTTTCATGATCTTTCAAAACTCAAATAAACCCTAGTGTGGTCGAATATACCTAACCCTAATTGCATCAAATTTTCAAAACCCTAACCTTCATCATACATAGCCGAACCTAGTATCCAAAAATGTCACATGACCAAGGCTATCTTTCATATTGTCAAAATCGTACAAGCAGCATTTAAGGATCTAGGGTTTTTCTTAAAGATCAAAGTTGAGGTATAGTTAAGTTTTCATCATGTTGCGAGATTTAGATCTATTAGTTTATATTTTTTTTAATGATGGTATTATGTTTGTGAAATAGGGTTCTAAGCAGGATTAGCATATAAAAGACTCAAGTATAGTTTCTGTGCACCACACTCAAGGTAAGGAAAATTAGGTAATGTAGATGTTAGATCTACTATTTTATATGGCGAAAATTTTAGGTACATGGAAACGGTAAGGGTGGAGCACTAGTGCTCTGTTTTAGGCCGTGGATGCACTGTGGTATAGTGGACTGTGGAGATGTCCAACCATTATAACTCTGATTTGTTTCTTTGGATGTCCTGATTTGTTATTTTTGTGTTTATGATTGCAGAATATAATTTATTATGATCTAGATCTGTGTGTGATCTTTGGTATAACTGTGATATAGGATAGATTATGACTTTGGATTCTATTATGATTCTAGTATTGCATATAAAATTATTTGTTATGAGTTTATGGTTGATTTCTGTATGAATTGCTGAATATTTTCCTTATTGAGCTTAGAAGCTCATTCCTTTCGTTTATTTTTTTGCAGATTAAGGTAATCTTAGATGATCGGTGGCGAGCGGATTCCCAAAAGCAAGATTGATGTGAATATGTGGGGGTCGTATAGACGCGTGTTATTATTCTTGGGAAATTTTATGAAACTTTATAATTAAATGTTGCCTAGTTTTATTTTTATTGTAAAAATTATTATTTATTTTTTCTTAAACCCTGATTACGTTTATTTTAAATTATTAATAAAGAAGACAACACTTTTTACGATTTATTACGTTTATTTTTCAACATATTTATTTTTTACAATTATAGTTAGAATTCAGAATGTAATGTTATAGTTTCTAAAACACTTAGTATACCATTGACCATTTTTCTTATTCAAATTAGTCTAAACTCTGCTCGACAACCCATTCTTGTTAAATCAAGAGGGTGATGAGATCTATTTTCTACATTGATATATTTTTATTCTTTAAAACCTTCATTCGAACACACCCAATTTCTAATGACTATAACTGCTTTGGTTTCCTTCTTTATTTTTTTTTCTAACACTAAACCCAATTATCTTTGAATACAGTTAATATAAAAAGACTCAGCGTGTTAAATACTTACAAACTGTTTTCCATTGAAATCTGACTCTTCTATATCTTCAGGCTCTTTATCAATTTTCAAAAATTGAAGCAAACTTCCACTGTTCAACTTTAAGTTGGGTCATTCTTCATTACATGACCTTATTCCTCCTCTACCTTTTCTGCATGTGCTTCTTGTACATCATTTTCTACTCCATGCTCAGACAATGGAATTTCAATATCTTATACTTCAGTTTGCACACCATTTCCGTTGCTAGCCATGCTAAAAGACAAATTTGCTTTTGGATTTTTCTTTTAGGGTCAGGATATTGCTTTTGGATTCCAGAAAGTTTATAAATGATAATCTTTATTTTAAGGCAATCTCCTGATAAAAAAATCAATTCTTTTAATTGTACCAAATTTACTGTACGTCCATTCATTGTAATTTAATGCATAGAAATACTTGATTTTGAAATTTATATATTTGCTTACAAGTTTGTATGCATTATGGATACACGTCATAATTTAAGTGTATTTACAAATTAATCATTATATTTTAAGTAAGCATAGCAAAATCAATGTAAAAATATTTAATTACTAATAAACTAAAAAAAGTTACGTACACTAATTTAGTAATAGAAGTTCTTTCATCTTATTTTTATTTATTTATTTATTTTCCCTTTGTTGATGCTGTTTTTCGTCAACTTAAATCGTAGAGCAATTAAACAATGTAAACTATGAAGCGAATGAATGATGAAGAGAAACAAGAAGGTTTTTACGTGGTTCAGCAGTTAATTCTGCCTAGTCCACGAGTCTATATTATTAAGCCTTAGAGTTTTCTGAACATTCTTCGGAGATGAATTACGCAGAACTTTCTCTCAAGAAATCAGAAATCGATCCTTTACAAGTGTCATTCATTCTCTATTTATAGGGAAGGTTACAGAGTTCATTCCCACATATTTTGGGAAGATATTCTGTATATCAATTCAAATAATGACATTAAATGCAATATCTCCTATATACATGGAAACGTCCCATAATAATCGGGAACAGATAACAGACTAAATAGTATCCCTTAAATATTGGGATTACACAACAATAAATATATTCACACGTAATGGGCTATCCCAGGTGACTCATCAGGTCTTCGAGATCAGCAATTGACATTGTGACTGTCAAGACTTATGGAACTATTACAAACTTGCCACCCAACTTCAGGACATGCTCGAAGTAGATAGATACTGTCGAAGCTATCACACCCGAGCTTGCACTTCCCAAGCTCGGACTGTTTTATTTGAAGACAATCGGTAACAGATGTATCCCAGTGTCGTGCCATTTCAAACTCATAAAATATCCCGAGGTTACACATCTTCGAGGTTGTTGTTTTACTTCAAAGATTTTACGGCTGGACCATATGATGTTTTCATACGTTTCGAGCTCACACCTGACGAGCCCAGCTTTTGGGGTCATAACCTCTTGTCTCGAAATCTGGGTGTAACATTTTTCCCCCTCAAAAGTATCAGTTCGAATCCTATGAGAAGGAAACTTTTGAACTGCTCCTCTTGGAAACTGTACCATCAAATACACTCGAGTGTGGACACGCGTCAACCGGGTATTGACCAATCAAAGTACTTGAGTGCCTTGGAACCCTGCCCACGTTCGTTCGC
The DNA here is from genome assembly GCF_963169125.1 of Humulus lupulus. Lineage (NCBI taxonomy): Eukaryota > Viridiplantae > Streptophyta > Magnoliopsida > Rosales > Cannabaceae > Humulus > Humulus lupulus. The sequence goes on from NC_084796.1 coordinate 224,241,521, forward strand.
CTGCCAACTTTATGGTACTATCTTCTCATTTGTCCCTGGCCGTCGGATCTGATACGCAATCTGGCCAATGGCCCAGATTAATTCGGCTTTTTACATTCTTAGGGGTCTATAAATATATCCCCATTCGTCTTCCCCTTTTTGCTTTCACGTTCAAGCTTTCAGAGAGAGAAAGGAAGAAAAAAAAACCCGAAAATTTCTTTACCAGTTCTTGCATGTTCTCCAAGCCAAGAAGACAAAGCAACGTTGGCCTCTTTGATTCCGTGAGATCGTCTTTGCAACCGCTTATTCGGTCATCAACCTCTCTGTATTCGCCGACGACATTGTGTAAGTCTCTGTTCATAGCTTCGTATGCCTGTGTATATGCATTGTTTTCATGTACGTTTCTATTGTTGCACTGTTGGTTCACTCACTAGTTTTGCACACGAGAGTGTTTCAGTTGATAAATATTAGTCTTAAGTTCTGATATCACGGGTTCCGAACCCAGATCATGTGTAAAAGACCCAAATATGGTTCTTTTACTGAGTTTTTGAATTTCAGATGACATATCTTGTACACAAAGATACTGGGTACAAAATTAGGGTTTTATAAATTGCACGTTTCCCAAAAATATCACTTTTTGAGTAACCGCCAACTTTTTTCCCTGAAATATTGGGATCTTCAAAAATAAATCCACCTTCCTTTCTTTTCGTGGAATACACGCTCCGAGACTGGCCTCGTCTTTTGGACTGAGTTTGCCTTTAGCCTCGATCATTCGAGCTTAGATCATCCTAATTCTCATTCTTAATTTCTTGTTCGCCTGGCCCTCACCCTTTTGCTCTCTTGCTAGATGCCGCAGAACTCGGGAAAGCAGTGGGGGTAAAAGCTCGCAATTCCTTACTCACCGAAGGCTCCGAGCCTGGAGTCACTTTTCACCTAGAACCAGCGTCTAATTCGGGAGCACCAACTAAGGCACGAGCAAGAAGATACTCGAGATCACTTTCGATGTCAAATCGACGAGGTCGAGGAGGGGAAAAGGAAGAGACTTTGGGTCGCCATATACCAAGATCTAGACCCCGAGCCTAGACCAATTTCCATCGATCCCACTCTTAGAGTGAAAATCGCCTTCAAGCCGGGGGACCTTCACTTTTCATTAATGGGAGAACCATCGAATCCCCCTTCCACCTCACAATCAATCTCCATTCCCACCTCGAGGGAAGAATTCTTCGAGGCCGAGCACTATTGGAGCTCGGTTTCTTCACTGGGGCAGATCTCAGGGATTTTGTACCTCCATGGGATCGGGCTATCAAGCTCGCTGAAGTGTCAAGCTCCGACCTCTCACGAGCGAAGTTGTCACGCTCCGAAAGATGGGAATCCCGACAACAAGCTGAATTACGCGGCCTGGGGCCATGAGCACATGAAGGCAGGGGCTCTATTACCCTTGAAGTCCTTTTTCAAGGACTTTTTAGACTTTGTTGGGCTCGCCCCTTTCCAGATCAACACCAATTTGTATAGGGTTTTCTCCGCCCTTAGGTCGCTTTACCACGAGCTAAAGTGGGAAGGACCTTCACCAAAGGAGATCCTGTATCTCTTTTGCCTGAAAAGCAATCCCTCCCGAGCTCGGGGAGGGGACGACTTCTACTACCTTTCGAGCTATCCTAAGGAGAAGAAGATCTTTGAGGATCTACCCATCCATCCCCCCAGATTTCAAGAAGGTTTTCTTTTGGACGGATGGCCTGGATCCTTCTAGACATTACTCGTTCAGACGAATCCGTAAGTACATAAAAAATTTCTTCTTTTGGGCTCAAATTTTTGCTTAGGCTTGTACCAATCATAATATGTTCATTTTTCCAGCCAACTACCATCGACCCACTCCCACCGCGGAGATGAAAGAGCATAAGAAGGCTTTGCTTCAACTTCCCTATGGCAGACACTCCCTTTCCTATCTTCTTCATGAAGATAGGCTTTGAGCTTGTGGCCTCCTGGAGAAGGATCAGTCCATGTTCGACTGGTCCATCAAAAAATATACCAAGTGGGAGTTTGTGCCTCTACTAACTGGCAGCCTTCCTCCGAGGAGAAGTGCTAAGCCACGATCCCTAGCTCGACGTCGCAGGAGTCCGCAATCGGGGAACGAGGCCAATGATGAGGCCTCGAGCTCGAGCGACAGAGGTATGGTCATCCTTAGCTCAGACTTATGGTCTCCTTCACTACTTAAACATAAGCTCGAAAAATTAGTCCAGTGTAAGGATGATAGGGACCATTTTTATGTATGGTCCTGGGTAGATGAGATGGTTCATAGGTTCGATAGTTGGCTCGGGAAGTATGCCACTATGTATAGTCTGAACGAGGTATGGAACAAAATAGCCGTTTAATACGGGACAAACGACTATAGAGACCTTTCGAGGTTGACTTCCACGTATAATGAAGGTACTCCCCCCGCCTCCTTTGAAGATGGGGGAATTACGTGGTCGCCGAGCACGAGCTCGGGGGAGAGTTCTAGTTAGGTTTCTCTCTACTTGTCTTTTTATTCCTTGCTTGTCTGCATCATGCTAACTTTTTTTGTCTTGGAATATCTTATAATGTGGTGTAATTGTGTAGGTGCTATGGACTCCGACCTCAACACCGTGCTCGCCAGTGGCTAGGGGGCCCAGAGGAGTAAGCGCCTGAGGGGCTCGCGAAAGTCAGACCGAACCCCCAAGGTCCTTAAGAGGACTGAGTAGACTCCTCCTCCACCAGCTCCCACTATCACGAGCTCGGCTGTGGACCCTGCTTCCCAGGTCAAAGCTTCCACCATAGATGTCCCTCCAGTGCCTCCTACTATCCTGGTCCGGCTAACTCTCGGCCCTCCTTCAAAGAAGCCAATGTCGAAAGAGCGCATGCTGTCGATTTCTACTCATGTTGATGAGTATGTAATTGACAATGCTGCCGGGCCCCATGGGGCTACACTTGGCTCGAACATTCTGTCCCGAGTGGGCCAGATCTTTGGTGGCTTCGACGCCCCTCAGTGATAGTTTTTGAGCAATGCTCGGGACTGCAATACACTTTACGACAAGAGTATCGAGCTCACTGCTGCGGTAACTTCTCTCATCTTTTTTTTTAGTTGTACTTGTGCTTAGTGTATGTCCTAACTTGATTTCTTTGTGTGTCAGGCTCTTGCTGTCTCTGCTCAGCTTAATTATAAGTTGAACAATGAGGTCCATTCGAGCATGTCCTATGCTCAAGAGTCGAAGGATCTCTAACTCAAGCTTACTGACGAGCTCAAGGCTGCAAAGGCAAAGATGGAGGCTGAAGCTGAACAGATAAAGGCCAAGACAGCCGAGCTTGAGAAGGTGAATGCCTGGCTCGCTGAGCTTGAGAAGATCAATGCCAAGCTTGAGGAGGAGAAAGCGTCCACTTTCAAGATAATGGAGGGCGAAAAGGCTCGTCTCCTTGCAGAGTTTAAGGAGAAGAAGGATCCGATGGTCGACCTGGCCATGTATAGGATCTGGACCAATAATGCCGATCTCGACACCAGCTTCCTAGGCTCCTTCGACGCAGAACTTATAGCCAAATGGCAGGCTCAGCTCGACGCGGAGGACGCTGCTCGGGATGAGGCAGAGAGAGCCAAGGAGGATGCTGAGAAGGCTAAAGAGGATGCTCCTCCCTCCTAAATCTCGACTCGGGGTTGCGTCCCTTTGAATATTTTGTAACAAATTTTATCCTATGTTTTTTATGCCCCTGGGGTCGAAACAATTTATAGCTCGTGTGAGAGCTATTTTTTCTTTTATTTATGATATTCGTGGTTGACTTTACTTTAATATTCTTGCTTTTTATTTCTTAAGTTGAAATATTTCAAGCAATTCATATTAAGTTTCCTTATGTTTGTTTATTCATACAAACATGTGGTGGATTTTAAGCTCGAGCTTTGACGCATTCATGCATAGTTTACTCAACGTATCCGTGTTCGACCTCGTTATTTGTCAAGGTCGAAAGTTACTTTTACCATGCACCATAAGGTACTTATATGGCATGTAACATAGGTGGTTTAGTTATATCTTGCTTTTTTAGTTACTTTTCCTCGTCCTTGGGTAGCTCCCCAAGGTTATGAGGTCGAAACTATGTTTTTGCAAGATATTCCAGCCTCGATCTCGACTTAGCTTGAAGTAGGTTATGTTCCAACTTACTGTCGATTAGTTTGAGCTGGTTTGTTCCAAACCTATTTAGGTTGTGTTTGGTTTGTAGTCCATACACTTTTAGTTATGTCTTAGATCGCACATTTGGTTTTATCCAAATTACTTTACCTCGCGCATTTGGTTATATCCAAATACTTATATTTCACGCATTTGGTTATATCCAAATACTTATATATATATTTTAATAATTTGGTTATGTCCAAACTATCTTAGCTCACGCATCTGGTTATACCCAAACACTTTTTTTTTTAATAATTTGGTTATGTCCAAACTATCTTAGCTCGCGCATCTGGTTATATCCAAACACTTTTATTTTTAATAATTTGGTTATGTCCAAACTATCTTAGCTCGCGCATCTGGTTATATCCAAACACTTTTATTTATAATAATTTGGTTATGTCCAAACTATCTTAGCTCACGTATTTGGTTATATCCAAACACTTCTTAGCTCGCGCATCTAGTTATATCTAAACACTTTTATTTTTAGTAATTTGGTTATGTCCAAACTATCTTAGCTCGCGCATCTGGTTATATCCAAACACTTTTATATTTAATAATTTGGTTATGTCCAAACTATCTTAGCTCGCGCATCTGGTTATATCCAAACACTTTTATTTATAATAATTTGGTTATGTACAAACTATCTTAGCTCGCATATTTGGTTATATCCAAACACTTCTTAGCTCGCGCATCTGGTTATATCCAAACATTTTTATTTTTAATAATTTGGTTATGTCCAAACTATCTTAGCTCGCGCATCTGGTTATATCCAAACACTTTTATTTATAATAATTTGGTTATGTCCAAACTATCTTAGCTCGCGTAGTTGGTTATATCCAAACACTTTTATGCTTTTCGTATATGCTATATTATTTTTTCAAGCTGACGGTATATATAGCACTAATGCCCCCTTAGTATCCTATGAGTGTGACCATAGGTTATTAAATCAAGAGAGTTTGCAAAAAATACAGCATATTGAAACGAAAACGAGGTTTATTCGAAATTGAACAATTTATTAACAAAAACATAGCAAAGATAAACAAGCACAGTTACAGGTGTCATCGTTCCTGCACTATTGATAGTAAGGTCTCAGATGCTCGCCATTCCATGTTCGTGGTACCAAATTCCCATTCAATCTTGCCAACTTGTAAATGCCAGGATAACTGATTCGATTTGATAAGGTCCTTCCCAATTAGGCCCGAGCACGCCAGCAGCTGGGTCCTGTGTAGCCAAGAATACATGCCTCAGTACCAAATCGCCCACATCAAATTTTCTATGTCGAACCCTCTTATTGAAATACCGGGTAGCTCGCTACTGGTATGCAACAATTTTTAGCTGAGCCTCATCCCTTCTTTCTTCAATCAGGTCCAGACTTACTTCGAGCTGGTATTGGTTCGAGGCTTGGTCATAAGCGTGGGTTCGGATGGTGGGTATTTTGACCTCGATTGGCAGCATAGCCTCGTATCCATATGCTAGAGAAAAATGGGTATGTCCCGTTAAAGTACGGGCAATGGTTCGATATGCCCACAAAACTTGGGGCAATTCTTCGGGCCATTTCCCTTTAGCTTCTTCCAACTTTTTCTTCAGAGAACTCTTCAGGGTTTTATTTACAGCCTTGACTTGGCCATTCACTTGGGGATGGACCACGGAGGATAAGCTTTTTATTATCCCATTTTTCTCGCAAAAGTTGGTAAACAAGCCGCTATCAAATTGAGTACCGTTATCAAACACTATTTTTCTTGGCATCCCATATCGGCAGATGATATTCTTTACCACAAAGTCCAAGACTTTTTTTGAGGTAATTGTCGCCAGAGGTTCAGCCTCGGTCCACTTCGTAAAGTAATCTACTGCGACTACTGCGTACTTGACTCCGCCTTTGCCAGGTGGCAGGGAGCCTATGAGGTCGATTTCTTAGACTGCAAATGGCCATGGAGAGGTCATCATAGTTAGCTCGGAAGGTGGATCTCGAGGGATTGGGGCGAACCGTTGACACTTACCGCATTTCTTGACGTAATCAAATGAATATGCTTTGATGATAGGCTAGAAGTACCCTTGGCATATGATTTTCTTGGATAGGCTATGCCCCCCAGTGTGGTCTCCACAGAATCCTTCATGAATCTCTTCTATGATCTTCTTAGCCTCGGGTGGAGTCACACATCGAAGTAATGACATAGAGTATCCTCTTCTGTATAGCCTTCCATCCACAATGGTGTACCTGGGAATCTGATACATCAGTTTTTGAGCCTTGGTCCGTTCTTCTGGGAGAATGTCGGTTTCAAGGTACTCAATTATTGGGGTCATCCAGGTTGGCTCGGAGTTAATCATGCAAACATCTTCCTGTTCAGGCTCTCTTATATTAGGTGTTGATAGATGTTTGATTGGCACGACATTCAGCTGGTCGACCTCGGTGGATGTGGTGAGCCTGACCAAGGTGTCTGCATTCGAATTTTGCTCTCGGGGAACCTGCTCTATCGTGTAAAATTCGAAATTCTCGAGTGCTGCCTTTGCTTTTTCTAAATATGAGGCCATTCTCATCCCACGAGCCTGGTATTCCCCTAAGATTTGGTTGACCACCAACTGGGAGTCACTGTAGCAATGTATCGCCTTAGCCTTGAGTTCCTTGACTATTTGAAGTCCTGCCAGTAGAGCTTCATATTCAGCCTCGTTATTTGATGCTTCAAAGTCAAATCTCAAAGCAGAGTGAAATCGACTTCCATTTGAGGTGATCAGTATTATTCCTGCCCCTGATCCATTTTCTTTGGAGGACCCATCGACATAAAGTTTCCACAGCTCGCGGGCTAGGGTTATAACTCCAACGTTAGTCATTCCAGTGCATTCCACTATGAAGTCTGCCAGGGTTTGTCCTCTGATGGTTGTCCTCGGATGGTAGGTGATCTCGAATTGTCCGAGTTCAACGGCCCATTTTAGTAATCGGCCCGAGCCTTCTGGCTTGGATAAGACTTGTCTTAGTGGTTGATCGGTCAGCACATGGATGGGGTGCGCCTGGAAGTAAGGTCAGAGCTTTCGAGATGAGTGAATTAGGCTGAGAGCCAACTTTTCCATTAAGGGGTATCTTGATTCTGCCCCCAGTAACCTTTTGCTGACATAATACACTGGCTTTTTCACCTTCTTTTCTTCTCGGATGAGCACAGTGCTAATGGCGTGCTCGGTCGTAGCGAGATATAGGTACAAAATCTCCTCTGTGATAGGTTTCAACAAGATAGGGGGTTCTGCGAGGTGCTTCTTGAGCTTCTGAAAAGCTAGCTCGCATTCCTCCATCCACTCAAATTTCTTGCCTCCCCTTAAAAGGTTGAAAAATGGAAGACAGCGGTCTGTAGATTTCGAGATAAACCTACTCAGTGCCGCCATCCGTCTAGTCGAACTTTGGACATCCTTAAGTTTTTGAGGTGAGGGCATGTCAATTAGGGCCTGGATCTTGTCAGGATTAGCTTCTATTCCCCGGGCATTCACAATGAAACCTAGGAACTTTCCTGATGACACTCCAAAAGAGCTTTTATGGGGGTTGAGCTTCATATCGTACTTCCGTAACACAACAAAGAACTCCTCAAGGTCATCCACATGGTTATTGTTATGTTTAGATTTAACTAACATATCATCAACATAAACTTCCATGTTATTACCTATCTGTTCGGAGAACATCATGTTTACGATTCGTTGGTATGTGGCTTCAGCATTCTTGAGTTCGAACGACATGACATTGTAACAATATAGTCCTTTGTCTGTTACAAAACTCGTATGCTCTTGGTCTAGGGCATGCATGGAAATTTGGTTATATCCAGAATAAGCGTCTATAAACGACATAAGTCCATGCCCAGCTGTGGCATCTACGAGCTGGTCGATCTGAGGTAGGGGAGGCAATCCTTAGGAAAAGCTTTATTGAGGTCTGAATAATCTATACAAGCTCGCCATGTCCCGTTAGGTTTCATAACTAGCACCAGGTTGGCGAACCAATCGGGGTAGAAGACATCTCGTATGAATCAGTTTGCCTTTAACCAGTCGACTTCTTCCTTTAGGGCATTCTTCCTGTCGTCGACCAGGAGTCTTCGCCTTTGCTGCTTCGGGGGGAAGCTCTTGTAAATATTTAGAGCGTGGCTTACCACATTTGGATTTATCCCTACCATGTCCGAATGTGACCATGCGAAAACATCTTGGTTCTTTTTCAAAAAGAAAATTAATTGCTATTTCATTTCTTCTAGAAGGTCTTTCCTTACCTTTACTGTCTTCGGGGGGTCTACTTCTCCAAGCTTGACCTCTTCGAGCTCTTCTAATGGCTCGAGGTCAGCTCTTTCCTCTATTCTCGGATCAATTTCTTCGTCTATCTTGAAGACTGTCCCATCCTTATTCTGAATTATGACAAGTGTTTGTGCACTTGTCTGTTTCTTTCCTCTAATGGAAATGCTATAGCATTCCCTTCCTGCGAGATGGTCTCCTTTTAGTGTCTTGATGCCACTAGAAGTCGGGAACTTGATGGCCAAGTGCCTCACAGACAAAACTGCCCCCAGCCCTACTAGGGTGGGTCTCCCGAGCAGTATGTTGTAGGCCGATGGTAGATCCACTACTACGAATTCCATCATCTTGGTTGTCGAGACCGGGAAGTCTCCCAAGGTTACAGGGAGTTCGATGGATCCCATACATGCAATCCCTTCTCCTGAAAATCCATACAATGTCGTTGGACAAGCCTTTAGGTCACGAAGCGTGAGTCCCATCTTTTCTAAGGTGTCCTTATAGAGGATATTCACTGAGCTCCCGTTATCAACCAGGACTCGGTGAATCCTCTTGTTCGTGAGCTAAAGGGTGATGACCAGCGGGTCATTTTGAGGAAACCGCACATGAGATGCATCATCCTCAGTAAAAGTTATGGGTTGAGATTCAACCCTCTGGTGTTTTGGAGCTCTGGGTTCGGGTTCGTAAGGGGACTCGTCACCAGTTTTCAGCTCATTCACGTATCGTTTTTGGGCGTTCATGCCCGATCTTGCAGTATGAGGTCCCCTTGAGATGGTTACGACATCTTCTCCATCAATCGGAGAGGGCCGCTCGTCCTCTCTTGCTCGGGGGTTACTGTTTTGGGCAGGCGGTGCTGCAGCTGCCCTCTGGCTGGTAGAAGCCTGATTAGGGTTTTGGTTCCTTACATATCAGGCCTTCAATCTTGTCCTTTAGTTGCCTGCATTCATCAGTTGTATGTCCGATATCTCTATGGAATTTGTAGTATTTTCTGGAGTCTCTCTTCGCTTTCTGGTTCCTCATGGGGTCCGGACGCCTGAAAGGGACCTGGTTTTCATTAGCCAAGTAGATATTCTTCTAAGACTCATTGAGCTCGGTATACACTTTGTACACGGAGAAATATCTTTCCCCTTTCTCCTTCTTTCCCCCTTCCGCCTCGGGATTATTCCATTCATTCTTCTTTCTTTTAGAAGGGTTATCCACAAAGAGTTTTGAGGCCGTAGGATCCGCCGAGGTCGAGGCAGAGTTTACGTTTGTTGTTGTAGTTACGGGCTGAGAGGCCATATTCAATGCAGACCTTGCCTCTTCTACATTAACAAACCTCTGAGCTCGTCGATTGAACTCGGTTAAGGACCTCACAGGTTTCCTCTACATATCTTCCCAGAGAGGGCTTCCAGGTATTACTCCGGCTCGGACAGCCATCAAATGGCCACTGTCATCTACGTCACGAGCTCGGGCGACTTCCAAATTAAACCTTGTAAGGTAGCTTTTCAATGTTTCATTCGGCTGCTGTCGGACATTGGTCAAGGCAGACGCCTCTGAATCCAATCCATAAACCCGGAAACGAAGTTCGTTTCCTTTCGTCAAGTAGGCATACGAACCACTTTTGCTTTGCCTTAGACTCTATTGGAACAAAGAAAGAAGGGGGCAGAATGGAGAAAGGAAAGGGACAAGGGCGGTCTTTCTTGGCGCGAAGGCCTTATCCCAATCATGGCTCTGAATTGCTTCTTGAAATATCTAGATAATTGATCCTAAGAAGCAATCGAATGCCTCTTATATTTTTCAAACCAGTTTTTTGTTGGTCCTCTGAGCGAGGCTGGAAACAACATGCATCTAAGCTCGTAGCCCACCTTACTCGCCCTCATAATTTTATTGAACGTACTCAAATGACTGTATGGATCAGAATTCCCATCAAATGGTGGGACATGAGGAATTCGGAATCCTTGAGGAAACATGGTATTGGAAATATGGGGAGCGAAGGGCTCGAGTTCCTCATTGAACTCTTCGTCCCGATCCCGACCTCGTTCATTTTGTAAGAGCCTGAACACTCTTTCCAGTTGTTTGATCCTTTCTTGGACTGGATCCATGGGGGTCTCTCAGATCTGGGTTCAAGGGGTTATCATTACCTCGATTATGGTTTAGGTGTTCTCATAAATTTGGGTGATCCCTTCGATTCCTAGTATTTTTGCGGCCCTGGTCATACATACTGACCAATCTAGTGTCTCCCGAGCCTTCACTGACATGGCTTGTCGTGCGGTTGTTTCGAGATGGGTTCCTTTCTAGTTGCCTCTTCTCAATGGTATGAGACTGAGACATTTGGCTTCTCGTGGGTTGGGTACCTCTATGCTCCCTAGCAGTCTCCCCATTCTCATGTTATTGCCCAGCTCGCCTTTCCTTATCACCCCGAGTCGCTTGCGTGTTTCTCCGAGTTGGTGAGGGATACCTTATCGGCGATGGTGGGTGCCTTATGGGTGATGGTGGCTGCCATCCATTACAGGGCCTTGAAGGTCCCGAGTTTGTCTGAGCTGGTTCAAGAACGTTTTGCGTGTTACCAGAATTTTGGGACCGAGCCTCCGTGGGGGCTCGGTTATTCCCTTTCTCAGCCGGTACCTCTGCAGTTGAGTTGGCTGGAGCTCCAGCCCAGGTACTTCTCCGAGGCCTTAAGGGAGCAGACTGTTCTGTAGGTGGCGGAGGTTGCTCTGTTCTTCGGGTGGCAGCATTTTTGCGAGGTCACCCACGAGGCCTGCGTCGTGGAACATGAACATCTCATGGAGGTTGAGCTTGGGCCTCTGGCGGAGGCGGGGCTGAGCTGCCTGGGCCTCGGCAGCCAGTCTGGCCAGCTCCTCATTACGTTTCTTGGCTTCTGCCAACTGCTTTCGCAATATACGATTTTCGAGCTCCCCTATTGGGACATATCGTCCTGGATTATAGTACATGTCCTCGTCATCCTTGGGGACCGGTGGTGCCGGTGGTCCCCGAGAGTCAGAGGACCCACTTCTCTCATCAGGGTCCGAATTCACCATAGGCTGCTTCCCAGGGCGCCGGGGGTAGTCAGCTTCCTCTAAGATTTCCTCCTTAGGAATATTGGGATCATTCGCGGACATAGTTGATTCAGGGAGGCTTCTTCGACTGAATAGACTCATGCACGTACTGCTTAATGCTCTCAATGAAAGTACCAAACTGTTGACGCCATTTTTCGTCAACTTAAATCGTAGAGCAATTAAGCAATGTAAACTATGAAGCGAATGGATGATGAAGAGAAACAAGAGGGTTTTTACGTGGTTCAACAGTTAATTCTGCCTAGTCCACGAGTCTATATTATTAAGACTTAGAGTTTTCTGGAAATTCTTCAGGGATGAATTACCTAGAGCTTTCTCTCAAGAAATCAGAAATCGATCATTTACAAGTGGTCATTCCTTCTCTATTTATAGGGAAGGTTACAGAGTTCATTCCCACATATTTCGGGAATATATTCTGTATATCAATTCAAATAATGACATTAAATGCAATATCTCCTATATACATGGAAACATCCCATAATAATCGGGAACAGATAACAGACTAAATGGTATCCCTTAAATATTGGGATTACACAACAATAAATATGTTCACACGTAATGGGCTATCCCAGGTGACTCATCAGGTCTTCGAGATCAGCAATCGGCATTGTGACTGTCAAGACTTATGGAATTGTTACGAACTTGCCACCCAACTTCTGGACATGCTCGGAGTAGATAGATACTGTCGAAGCTATCACACCCGTGCTTGCACTTCCCAAGCTCGGACTGTTTTATTTGAAGACAATCGGTAACAGATGTATCCCAGTGTCGTGCCATTTCGAACTCAGAAAATATCCCGAGGTTACACATTCGAGGTCGTTGTTTTACTTCAGAGATTTTACGGCTGGACCATATGATGTTTTCATACCTTTCGAGCTCACACCTGATGAGCCCAGCTTTTGGGGTCATAACCTCTTGTCTCGAAATCTAGGTATAACACCCTTTGAATAAGTTCTTCTATATGCTTTGAATGATTCAAGTAAGAAAAAACTTATTTAAATGAAATATATTATAAATTTTATTGGAACAAAAAAAACAACTTCACCAATAAATAATAACCAACCTTGATAAATTGTCTAGCACTATATATAATAACTTATTGTTTCCTGAAGGTGTATTATTTTATGACATATAATTAATGTCTTTTACATTATACCTTTTATTATTTTATTATTTTATTTATTTATTATACTTTCTATATCATAAAGTTGTAATGTTATATTAGTCTATATATTGTTTCCTAAAGTTGTATTATTACATAGATATACGATAACAAGCGGGGAAAAACGTAATTAATACCTATTAAAGTAATTTTATAGTGAATAGAATATCATAAATATTTTTACTTAAAAAAAAGAGACAAAAACCTCTATGCCTTACACATATTAATATTCATTATCAATTAGAAGAGACATGTCATTATCATAAAGGTGGATATGGGAACAGAATATGGATTTTTGACCAAGGATAAAAACTCAATCTTAACATATTTTTTTTATTTATTTTAAAGGCTAATTTAAAATTTAAATTAATATTTTTTTATTAATTTTAATTTTTAATGATCATATATTAAATGGTTTTGTTTTTCAAGACAATAATAATATTCACAAAACTTTCATTCTTTCACTATTTTTATAAAAAAAATTAAATTTATATATTGAAATGGATAAAATGTTTTTCCCCCGAACTATAGCACCTAAGACTTTTGCTAGCCGATTTTTTTTCTTGGGAAAAATACCCCCCGAACTATAGCACTTATAGGCTTTAGCCTATTCTGTCCAAAATAATAACGGTTTGCTGGTGTAGTAATATTTTTTACTAGTTAATTAATTTTAAATTAAAAAAATAAATAAAATCATTTTTTAAATAAAAAATTAAAAGCTAATTTTTAAATTTATTAAATTATATAAAATCCAATAAATAAAAAAATCAATAAGCATAAATAATTTTTAATCCAAATATAATTTAAAAAAAAACTAAACTCAATATTTCTAAGCTAAATTTTACTTTGAACTAAATTAAATTAAAATCTTTAATTTTTTGTCTGATTATTTTCTAAATGTGTTTGCTTATCTGCATTTGAAATATAGATTTATTTGAGTTTTTAATTAAATTTACTTTAAAGATTTTAATTTAATTTAGAAATATTGATTTTAGTTTTCATTTAAATTATATTTGAATAAAAAAATTCTTATGTTTATTGATTTTTTATTGTTTTGGATTTTACATAATTTAATAAATATTAAAATAAGTTTTTATAATTTTTTTTATTTTTAAAATAATTTTTATTTATTATTTTTAATTTTTTTATTCAGCAAACCGTTACTATTTTGGACGGAATGGGCAAAAGTCAAGAAGTGCTATATTTCGGGGGGTATTTTTGTCAAGCAAAAAATTCGGCAAGCAAAAATCTGAAGTGCTACTGTTCGGGGGGAAAAAACTTTTTGTCCATTTGAAGTATTATTAAATACTAGGATATAGAAAGTTGGTTAAATTCTTTGAATTTCAACATGTATAAATAAACTTTTAAGAATAAATAACATTTCCCCCTCCCCCAAACTATGACCACTATATGATCGTGACCCATGAAAATCCACTATATTACCACTATGACCACTATATTATCTGTCTCATTTGAAAATCCACATGCATATTTAATCCTGCAATTTATGTCACCCTGAACTATACACATTACTGAAATATGAGACTTTTGTTAGAATTCGTCCTATGTGGCTTGTATCGCCCCATAAAATTTCTTAACATAATTTGCGGAATAACATAAACAATTGCTAAAAATAGGGTAACCAAAAATCCATATAATTTTTTTTCTTCAAAAATTGCAATGGTTCGGAAGTATGCGCATACTTAATAGTGAATTACAATGTCATAATTTAAAAACATTCAACAAGACCAAAATAAATTCTTAATTATCATATGGGTTCTAGTCCCCAAACCATAAAACTCCCAAAAGGCCGGTCCACTTGTACATCCTCGCAGATAAACTCCAGTGCTCACTGATCCACTTTGCCTTTGAGCTTACCTACAGAACGAAACAACTAGGTAAGAGAAACGCTTAGTAAGAATAACTTAAAAAACATAACCACATAAACGGAGAAAGAACTTAAACCAATTGTAACTAGGCAGATAACCAACCAAGAATAAGATTCTAGTGAAACTGAAACCCTAGCATACAATTTAAGAACGTGCAAACGTTCTGGCAAACTTATTATGACGTCCCAAATTTCCTAATAAGGCTCAGGGCCTTGATTAAGAGGCCAGTATGGAAAATTATGGGAATTATGTGATTATGTGATATATATGTGTATCCTTATGTGATTATGTGAATTATATTATAATATGACTTGATATGTATGTTTGGGTGTATTAAATATGCATGTGGACCCATTTATGTTTAAAAGGGCAATTTTCGTAATTTGGCTCGTTATGGGTATATTTGGCATATATGTGATATACGTGTGGAACCACATTATTATGTGGATATATATATATATATTGGGTTACTTGGCATGAGACGATCCTAGGGAGCAAGCTAGTGGGAAAGTCATAACGAGATCAATACTTGACTTGGAGTGAATCAAGGGGTATATTGGGTATTTAGCACATTACCAAGATATTGGGTAATGAGAATGATTATTTGATGATATATTGGGAGTTAGTGAGATCAGGAGGGAAATTTGGGAATTTTGACTATTTTACCCCGGGGGCGTTTTTGGGACCCCGAGTATTAGGATTTACTTGATGTTACTTAAGCTCGAAGTAACCTGTCAGAAACATAAACGAACGGTTTGTTGGAAAAAGCTTATACAGGATCTTTATTTATTTTCATGTATATCTAATATTAAACAAATTAATACGAGATAGCCTAAAACATGTTTTCAAAATTGAATTCAAAGAGAAACAAAGAATAGAATACTTACAGTATACGCAGCGGAATTAAAGAGTCCTTCCTTCAGTTTCTCTAACTCTTGTATCCTCTCTGTCGCAGAGTATTATCAAGAAACTGGACCGATCTTCTATTGTCTTCACGATCTTCCAATGTATCCTTAGAACCACCTAGACTAGTGTGGGCAATTCTCAACACATGAGATAGATATAGAGAGAAGAAGAGAAAATAACAAAGAGGCTTAGAAAATGACTTGTGTTTAGAGAGAATCTAAAACTATCAGAAAATCTGACTTGTGACTTATCTTTTGACTTCTCTCTAAGTACTCATTTTATAGACTCAATTAGGCCATTTAATTTAATTAAAAAATTTATAAAATAATAGCCATTTTGAAGCCCTAGGTCGAAATTATCATGGGCTATAGGCCCGTGAAATTTCCCATTTGATTATAAGCCCATTGGACTTAGAATCAAGGCCTGTATTATTTTCTATTGATTTAATTAATTAAAGAATTATTTAAATCATTTATCAAATTATTTATTTATAATTTGAACCTTGATTTAAACTTATTTATTAATTTAGATACCAATTTATCTTAATTAATAAATCTGCCATAATTTTTCTTTTCCTCTCAAATTACACAACTCTGTGAAACTATCCGAAATTGACTTGATCAACTTTGATAATTCTAATTGATGATTAAATCAATTAATTAAGACTATCTAGATGATTTCATCCAAGGTACAATGGGGACCAGGGGCCTATGAAATCAACTCCAATAAGTTATCATAAATCTAACAAATAAATTTACTAACTTATTAATTTCTCGTGACTCCACTATAGACTTGGAATTGCACTCTTGAATTCATAGAACGCTCTATAACAAATATAGATACGCTATTAATTATCCATTGTTACAACCATAATTGTCACTCAATCCTCTATAGACGGTCTACAATGAGAAAGGACTAAAATACCGTTTTACCCCTCATTGTATTTTATCCTTAAAACACTTAGTTCCTTGTAAATGATATTTCAGTAAACTAATTTAATTACTGAAATGAGATCTCTATCATTTAACGCCTTGAACCAAACTAAAAGGAAACCATCGTTTCACTTCTTCATCAGAAGCTATAGATGTTCATATCTATGATTAACACTCCCCCTCAATTATACTACCGAGTTCCCAAGATGTAGGTATGGGCTAGTCCGTAGGGTAAGCTGGTAACGAACAAGTCAAAGAACTCAAATAATAAAATCAGTTAGAATACTAACCACTCAGAATTGAGATTGAATTGACCTATGGTCAACTATATGATTTGACTAGAATAGATAATAACGGTATGTTTACTTATCTTATCAACTTCCAATATCGGTTCTGTCCGATGTAACAAATACATCCGATCTTATCTACTTTGCTAATGTTCTGGAAAGAACATAACACTGTAATGTGTAAGTAGATCATATCGTAGATTGGCAAGTCAATGTAAATCCTGTGCACTGACTAATCTTAGGACTAACTTATTTTGAACATATAATCATATTTATATTCCACTGTGATGACGTCACTATAAATAAGATTAACTATATGCTCGAGATTTAATAGAAGTTTCTATTAAACAAATAATCATGAAAATAAAACATGTGAGCAAAGTGATTGACCAAGTCAAAAAATGATTTCTATTATTTTATTGATAATAAAATGAGATTACAAAGAATTTGAGTTTTAATTAGGGCATAAAACCCCAACAAACTCCCACTTGCACTAATTGAAACTAATGCCTAAATTCTACTAATCCCATCTCCTTGATATGCTTATCAAATGTAGCTTCTGGTAGTGTCTTTGTAAACAGATCCGCAAGATTGTCTTCAGTTGCAATCTTCATAATCTTCACATCTCCCCTGGCCACATATTCTCGAATAATGTGATACTTCCTTTCTATATGCTTACTCCTCTTGTGACTTCGAGGTTCTTTCGAGTTGGCTAACGCTCCTGTATTGTCACAAAACAACACAAGCGGTTTATCAATTTCTGGAATAACACCAAGATCCTAATAGAACTTCTTTAGCCAGACTATTTCCTTAGCTGCTTCTGACGCAGCTATGTACTCAGCCTCCATGGTGGAATCTGAGATTGCAGACTGCTTTATGCTTCTCCAAATCACAGCTCCACCCCCAAGTGTAAACACCATTCCAAAAGTAGACTTTCTGTCATCGACATCAGTCTGAAAATCCGAATTGGTGTAGCCTACAGGGTTCAGAACACCACCCTTGTAGACTAACATATAATCCCTAGTCCGTCTCAAATACTTCAGGATATGCTTAACTGCTATCCAATGTTCCGGTCCTGGGTTTGACTGATACCTGCTCACTACTCCCACTGCATAGCAGATATCTGGTCTAGTACACAACATGGCATACATCAGACTTCCAACTGCAAATGCATAAGGAACTTTTCTCATTGCATCTTCCTCTTCAGGAGTCTGGGGAGACTGCTTCTTTGAAAGATGAATTCCATGGCGGGACGGTAGACACCCTTTCTTGGGATTTTTCATTGAGAAACGTTCAAGCACTTTATCAATGTAAGCTGCTTGAGATAGAGCTAAAAGTTTGTTCTTTCTATCCCTGAAGATCTGGATACCTAGAACATAACTTGCTTCACCCAAATCCTTCATATGGAATTAAGTGCTCAGCCAATTCTTCACATCTGATAATTTCTTAACATTGTTTCCAATGAGTAAGATATCATCTACATAAAGAACCAGGAATACCACTATTTGATTTGCCTTCAGTTGGTGAACACAGGACTCACCAATATTTTGTTCAAAGCCATAGGTTTTGATTATTTCATCAAACCTAAGATTCCAGGAACGAGAAGCTTGCTTAAGTCCATAGATGGACCTATTCAACTTGCAAACTTTTCCTTCTTGTCCAGATACTTTAAATCCTTCTGGCTGATCCATATAAATGACTTCATCAAGCTTTCCATTAAGAAAAGCTGTCTTGACGTCCATTTTCCAGATCTCATAGTCGAGAGCGGCTGCTATGGATAGGAGGATGCGAATGGATTTGAGCATGGCTACCGGACTAAAAGTTTCCTCATAGTCCACGCCTTCTCTTTGGGTATAACCCTTTGCCACTAATCGAGCTTTACAAGTCTCGATATTTCCATCAACACCTCGTTTCTTCTTGTAGATCCACTTGCACCCAATGGCCCTAAAGTCACTAGGTGCTTCCACAAGATCCCAGACGGAATTTGAGTACATGGACTCCATTTCTTGTTTCATGGCTTCAAACCATAGTTCCTTTTCAGGGCTAGCCATTGCCTGTTTGAAAGACAGCAGATCATCATCACTAGTGTCACCAACAACCATATTGGTTTAACCATCCAAACCATAGCGAACTGGGTTCCTAGAAACCCTCCCACTACGACGAGGCTCCGTGACTGTTTGCTCAGGAACAGTGGTACTTTCTTCATTTAAACTGACTTGCATCGGTTGGACGTGAAGAATGGGAATTTCATCATCAACTTGCGTTGATGACGATGGAACATTGGTTGGAGTCAATTCTTTAACCATCTCCTCTAAAACTACTTTGC
Organism: Humulus lupulus; assembly: GCF_963169125.1. NCBI lineage: Eukaryota > Viridiplantae > Streptophyta > Magnoliopsida > Rosales > Cannabaceae > Humulus > Humulus lupulus. Next base: position 224,260,472 of record NC_084796.1, read on the forward strand.
TACGAGGTTTAAAGTTCTGGACATAGTCATTTTCCAGAAAAGTAGCATTTGTAGAAGTAAACACTTTCTTTTCTGAATGACTATAGAAAAGTCCACCCCGAGTACCTTTAGGACAGCCAACAAACATGCAAACTTCAGTTCGCGGTTCTAGCTTTCCCTCATTTTTCCTCGGGACGTGAGCGGGACACCCCCAGATTCTATAATGGCGTAAACTAGGTTCACGAACATTCCAGCATTCTAAAGGTGTTTTGGGGATTGATTTTGATGGAACGACATTGAGAATGTCATTCGCGGTTTCAATTGCATTTCCCCAGAACGAAGATGGTAGAGTTGAGTAACTAAGCATGCATCTAACCATTTCCAATAAAGTTCTGTTTTGGCGTTCCGCTACACCATTTTGTTGCGGAGTACCTAGGGCGGTAAGTTGTGATAAAATCCCAAGTTCAGTGAAATGATCTTGGAACTGCATATCCAAATATTCTCCACCCCTATCAGATCGCAAGATCTTTAACATTTTACCTAATTGGTTCTGAGCCATTGCTAGGATTTCCTGAAACTTAGAAAATGTTTCTGATTTCCTATGCATTAGGTAAAGACATGAGTATCTAGAGTAATCGTCAATGAAAATGACGAAATACTCAAAACCACCCCTGGCTTGGACATTCAAAGGTCCACAAACATATGAATGCACAAGACCAAGTGGTTCTTTGGCCCTATCACCCTTTACAGAGAATGGATGCTTGGTCAGTTTGCCTTCTAGACAAGATTCATAGATAGGTAATTCACCTTAAGGTGAGTTCCCTCAAAGGTCCGTCCTTTGTAAGTCTTTGAATCCTATCATAGCCAATGTGACCTAGTCTCAAGTGCCATAAATACGTCATATTATTGTTATCGGTCTTTTGACGTTTATTGGTCCTAGGTTTAGCTACTTTGAATAAATCATTATTAAGAGCGAGGGGTTCGTTAGGTCGCAGAATATAAAGCCCGTTTTCCAAACATGCAATACACAATTATGATCCATTGAAAGAAATAGATATATTAAAACTTGTGAAAGTCATAACAAATCGTTCTAATTGCAACATGGAAACTGAAATTAAATTTCTACTAAAATCCAAAATAAAAAAGACATCTTTTAAAATTAAGTATTTATTTCCAAACTTTAGACGAGCTATTCCTCTAGCTTGTACCGCAACGAACGCTCCGTTCCCAACTCTAAGCTTTAAGCCACATTCGTTCACTTCCTCCCACGATTCAAGAAGCTGTAAAGAGTTACAAACATGGTTAGTAGATCCAGAATCAATAATCCAAACAGAGTTATCATTCTCTAAAACACATGTTTCGAAGATAAATGAACTATAATCATTACCTTTGTTTTTATCAGCTAGAAACTTGGGGCAATCTTGTTTCTAATGCCCCTTCTCTTTGCAGTGAAAACATTTATCTTTACCTTTCATGTTTTTCTTGTTCTTCCCCTTAGGAATCTGTGCACTTGGTTGTGCACTCATCTTTGCATCCTTTGCAGGCTTGGGGTTGTTTATTTGTCCACCTTTCCTCTTGTTTCCAGCTTTCGAAGACAAAGCTAGGTTAGCTTCAGCCTTAGCTAGATCAACAGCAACATCAGTAGTCTTATTTTCTCCTCCTTTACTAGGTCCACCCATGATAGGCTCAAAAGTCTGGAGCTCATTCATGAGCTGCGTCAGACCATAGTTGAGTTGATCACAAACGTGCAGACACGGTGCCATTCGAGAATTCATAGTGCCATCATGTATGTGTGGAGACGGTGCTATCCAAGCATGTACGGTGCCATCACAAACGTGCGAACACAATTCTCGTTTTAGGGATTCCTCAATCATGACGAATTCAGAGTTGTCACCAATCAACTCTATATTGATATTCTTCTTCCAATTAAGGAAGTTTTCTCCAGTGAGTTTCTCCATCAAAAGTTGAGAAAGGATGGGAGTAGACACAGACACTACTTAGCTTAAAACTACAAATTATCAATAACATAGAAATCAATCACATTTGCTCAATAAAACTTCTATTCACACAAATTTCTAGAAATAGCACAACATATACCAAAAATATGTAAGATATGAGAAAAAATACCAAAAACAGTCATATCTCTATTTCTTTAGGTTTTTAACTAGTCTATGATATCCTTGTCCCGGTTGGCGAGAGTCAAAAATATCACTAGTTAAATAGAATTGTAAACTCATTTAATAATGGACACCATTATTAACAACCTACTATTCGATCAAAATAAGAAAACAAAATCTCTTATTTTATGAGCTAGACCCACGGTTTCGATAATCATAGATTTAGTCCTAGTAGTCACCGTAGGGATGAGTCTAGTAGAATTTGACCTATAATAATCTATCTTTCGAGATCTAGCCTTGTCAAAATAACTAATGAACACCTTCCGTATGGGGACGAATCAAAGCGCCTCGAGGCCCCATTAAGCTATTGACTATGTTAAACCAATAGTGGCGATCGAATAAAATTCTTAAAATAAGCTCATTATAAAATTAAAAAATCGTATTTTTATTATTTATTTTTAGAAAATTAATGACTATGGTTTTCCCAAAAAAATTAAACATATTAAAATTCTTTCAAACCAGAGTCCTATAATTTCTTATTAATTCTAAAGTGTCACATTGAAACAAATTCAATTAATTTAGAATTAATTTGTTTCTAATTAATATTTAGGTTTAACTAATATAATGACCCTATACAATTAAGTCAAACTCAGGTAAATGGGCCTTAACAACTGGGCTTGTATGGAGGAGGGTTGGGTCCAGTATGTCGTTGTAACGACCCAAATTCGCTAATAAGGCTTAATGGCCTTGATTAGTGTGCCGGGAGGGCATAAATGGGATTTGAGTGAATAGTATTTATTTGAATGAGATATTATGTGATTAGTAGTGCTTAAATGATATTATATGATAATTGATGATATTATGTGATAATATGAAATAAACATGTTGTATATGTGAGAACCACATTATTATGTGGATAATTCTGCAGCCAGCGACTCGAGGCGATCCTAGGGCTAGATAGCGGGAGAAGTCACAACGGGACATTATAATTGACTTTGGACAAGTCAAGGAGTACTTTAGGTATCGGGTAGTGATTCAGACTATCGGGTGATGAAAATAAATAATTGGAGATATATTTGAGGTTAGAATGTCTAGGCAGGATTATTGGGGGATTTTACCGTTTTGCCCTCGGGGACGTTTTCGGCACCCCGAGCTTTGGGATTAGTCTAATAACCTAAGGATAGACTTGGGAGGATTTTAGAAAACAGTAGACACAAAGTTAGAACCGACTCATTCTCAGCTTTTCTTTCTTCTCTCTCTTAAGGAAGAAAAACTACTGAAATTTCAAGGGAAATCAGCTGAAGCTAGGGGAAATTGAAGGGATGAATTAGAGGATTAGCTCAGGAACTGATCAAGGAGTGAAATAGAGCCAAGGTAAGCTTTGAATTTTCATTTCTATGGTTGGGAATTTCGAGAAAATGGCTGATTTTTTAATAGTTGTGGTTTTGGTATTCAAGGTTGGATTTGAGGCTGGAATCTTTGAAGTTAGGTCAGGGAACTCTTGGAGAAGTGTTTCTGCAGCAGCTGAGGTAAGCTTTAATTCAAGGTTTGATGGTTGAATTTTAGAGTTTCCATGGCTGGGTTTTGTGTTTTTAAGATAGGAAGTTTCAGTAATTGAAATGGGTCTTTGATGGGTTTCTAGCCTAGGTTTCAGCTGGGTTGAGTTGTTGGGATCTTGTGGGAAGTCTTTGGATAATTGAGTTGTGGATTTGGGGTGGTTTTGAGTGATTTTGCATGAGGTTTGCGAGTTAAAAATGGTGGTTTTTCGAGGTTCAAAGGGGTCGGGCCGCGACATAGTTCTTGGTGAGCCGCGACCCTTGGAAGTTGAGTTGTGCTGAGGAAGGAGGGCGGGCCACGGCATGGCCTAAGGAATGCCGCGACCCTTACCTATTTTTGTGCCCTTGGAGGGTTCTGTCTGGGGCCATGCCGCGGCATGGATGGCCCATGCCGGGGCCCTTAAGGGATTTTGGGATTTTGAGATTTTAGGCTTAGGAATTTAGCCTAGGGTGCTCGGGGTTGAGTCTATTACCATATTTGGTGAAGTTCAATGTTCCGAGGACTAGAACTTGGTTTAGAAACTCATTTAAGATTGTTAATGGTTTTCTTCATCATGGTTGTGACTAGGTGCTAAGCTAGGGCTCGGGGATCGGATCGCGCTCAAGGAGTATCGCCCGTAACTAATTCATCTAGAAGCCAAAGGTAAGAAAACTATACCCGGTTGAGTATTTGAACGGGACTAAGGGCTCCCTGATATATATGATTGAAAGAATGGTATTATTCCATGTAAATCGTAAACCAACGGCCTAAGCGTGCCACGGTTAACTTGTGCAATTAGCACGGCTCGGACACTGGTATCCGAGGACAGCTTATTATGCACTGAGCTCGGTTTAAGCGGGCCGGAGTTAGTGGGTTAAACAGAGGGTGCGACCTAAGGTGTCGGCCCTAGTATTTGAGTTAATTGGTTATTATATTTGGCTATGAATGTGATTAATGAGATTGTTGAATAGCCTAAGTATAGATGAGGTTATTTGTACTCTGAAGTATGCTTATATGCTGGATTGAACATCTGAACATGCTTACTAGAATATTTGTTTGTTAATATCGTATATACTGTGTATGTTGTTTTCTTGCTGGGCCTCGGCTCACGGGTGCTGCGTGGTGCAGTTAAAGGCAAGGGCAAGATTGATCAACCTTGACTGGAGAGCTCTGCAGGGTGAATGTACATGTCAGGCCGCTCAACCGCCACGATTGAGGAGATTATAGGGACGAGAGGACCAGAACCTTGTATTTTGCCTTAGTATGGCTAATGTTTACCCTTAACTGTTGAAGTTTGTAAACCAACTTTTAAACATTGTACTTTTGGGGATCCCTTCTGTAAATTGTTTATAACTTATAAAATGTATCTTTTGAGGCCAAAATGTCTTTTAGCCCTAGAACACTTTAGCTAATGACACGTTTTGATTAAATGACTTGATTAGCAAGTCTCGCACCTTTATAAATACACAGTGTAGCGGTCTTGGCTATCCAGGGCGTTACAGTCGATCCCATTACAAAGGCCCCCTATCTTCCATACAAGCTCCAAAAGACAGGAATTTAAACATTCGTTTTATTAATTGTTATTAATTGATTAGACCCACCATAGTCATGCAAACCAAATGGGCCTTCACAAGTGGAATCACCCACAAGAGAGGAATTTAAACTTTACATTTTCTAATGGGCCCAAATAAAACCTATCATTTTATGAATATTTTATTTGGCAAAATACCATATATCTAACAAACATATGGGCCACTATATGCATCTAAGCCCAATTGCAAAAATACCACATATAGTGCAAACAGACATGTTATAATTGAATGGGCCTAATCATGTTACTATATGAGCAATTCTATGAATTTATGCAAAAATACCACAATTTATTTTATTTGAAAAAATACCACAATTAATTATCTAGAATTTATCAAAAAAAATTCAAATTAATTAAATTTTTACAAAAAATAAGTCAATTTAAATTAAATTTATCAACAATTAACAATAATTAATTTAAATTTCATTTATCAACAATCAACTTGGTTTTAGGTTAATTTGATAAAAAAAAATATTAATTTAATTTAAATAGGATATATCAACAATTAACCAAAGTTAATTTAAATCTCATTTATTAAACAAAATATTTTTTTAATTGGCTGAAAAGAATGATATTATTCAAAATTTAACCAATTTTAAATTTTAAAATCAATATCTTAACTATTTTCCAAAATATCTTGTGTTGTTATAACTATTAGCTAATATTTTAACAATTAAAAAATAAAATAAAATATAAATAGTTATAACAATCCTAAAATATCTCAAAATAGTTAAACAAATTCAAATATCCATAAAAATATCTAACTAACAATATTCAAATTTCAAATAATTTAAATATTAAAAACTATAGAATAAAAAGATATTTATATTTTCAAATAAAGATTTAATAAAAATATCAAGAATTTAAATGAAAATATCTTAAATATCTGATATCATAATTATGATATTTTAATATATTAAAATATTTAAAATTAAGTTGTTAGTCTATTTTTAAATTTGAATTTGAATCTTTGTAGAAAATAAATAATTATTTAAATCCCAACTAACAAAAATATCTTATTTTAAAAAAAAAATTAAATGATAAAACAAAAAAGATATTTTTGGTTTTGATTATAAATAATTTATTTCTACAAATTTTATTAATTTTTTTTAAAAAAATGGATGAATAGTACCCGTGGTACTGTTCACGGGTACTGTTCATCGTGCTGGTGGCTGGTGTGCGTGGGCGCGTGCGCATGGGAGCCAGGCCAAATTTTTCCAAAAAATATTTTGAGCAATTTTTCAAACCAAAACTATTTTCTAATTAATTTTTAACATGTTTTGCACAAAATAAAACATATATAAAAATTAATAGCATAGAAAACACAACAAAATAACCTAAAAATTGCTAAAATTCACATAAAATCAATATGCTTCATAAAAACATGAAAACCATCCAATTATTCAAACATATCAAATAATCCAATTTTAAACATGTTCATGCATGAAAATAAAGATTACCAAAGGCTCTGAGGCCAGTTGTTAGATAAAGCTTATACAAGATCTTTATTTATTTTCATGTATATCTAATATTAAAAAAATTAATACGAGATAGCCTAAAACATGTTTCTAAAATTGAATTCAAAGAGAAACAAAGAATAGAATACTTACAGTATACGCAGCGGAATTAAAGAGTCATTCCTTCAGTTTCTCTAACTCTTGTATCCTCTCTGTCGCAGAGTATTATCAAGAAACTGAATCGATCTTCTATTTTCTTCACGATCTTCCAATGTATCCTTAGGACCACCTAGACTAGTGTGGGCAATTCTCAACACATGAGATAGATATAGAGAGAAGAAGAGAAAATAACAAAGAGGCTTAGAAAATGACTTGTGTTTAGAGAGAATCTAAAACTATCAGAAAATCGGACTTGTGACTTATCTTTTGACTTCTCTCTAAGCACTCTTTTTATAGACTCAATTAGGCCATTTAATTTAATTAAAAAATCAATAAAATAATATCCATTTTAAAGCCCTAGGTCGAAATTATCATGGGCTATAGGCCCGTGAAATTTCCCATTTGATTATAAGCCCATTGGACTTAGAATCAAGGCCTGCATTATTTTCTATTGATTTAATTATTTAAATCATTTATCAAATTATTTATTTATAATTTGAACCTTGATTTAAACTTATTTATTAATTTAGATACCAATTTATCTTAATTAATAAATCTGTCATAATTTCTCTTTTCTTCTCAAATTACACAACTCAGTGAAACTATCCAAAATTGACTTAATCAACTTTGATAATTCTAATTGATGATTAAATCAATTAATTGAGACTATCTAGATGATTTTATCCAAGGTACAATGGGGACCATGGGCCTATGAAATCAAGCTCCAATAAGTTATCATAAATCTAACAAATAAATTTACTAACTTATTAATTCCTCGTGACTCCACTATAGACTTGGAATTGCACTCTTGAATTCATAGAACGCTCTATAACAAATATAGATACGCTATTAATTACCAATTGTTACAACCATAATTGTCACTTAATCATCTATAGACGGTCTACAATGAGATAAGACTAAAATACCGTTTTACCCCTCATTGTATTTTATTATTAAAGCACTTAGTTCCTTGTAAATGATATTTCAGTAAACTAATTTAATTACTGAAATGAGATCTCCATCATTTAACGCCTTGAACCAAACTAAAAGGAAACCATCGTTTCACTTCTTCATCAGAAGCTATAGATGTTCATATCTATGATTAACACTCCCCCTCAATTATACTACCGAGTTCCCAAGATGTAAGTATGGGCTAGTCCGTAGGGTAAGCTGGTAACGAACAAGTCAAAGAACTCAAATAATACAATCAGTTAGAATACTAACCACTCAGAATTGAGATTGAATTGACCTATGGTCAACTATATGATATGACTAGAATAGATAATAACGGTATGTTTACTTATCTTATCAACTGGCAATATTGATCCTGTCCGATGTAACAAATACATCCGATCTTATCTACTTTGCTAATGTTCTGTAAAGAACATAGCACTGTAATGTGTAAGTAGATCATGTCGTAGATTGGCAAGTCAGTGTAAATCTTGTGCACTGACTAATCTTAGGACTAACTTATTTTGAACATATAATCATATTTATATTCCACTGTGATGACGTCACTATAAATAAGATTAGCTATATGCTCAGGATTTAATAAAAGTTTCTATTAAACAAATAATCATGAAAATAAAACATGTGAACAAAGTGATTGACCAAGTCAAAAAATGATTTCTATTCTTTTATTGATAATAAAATGAGATTACAAAGAATTTGAGTTTTAATTAGGGCATAAAACCCCAACACGTTTAGTACGTCCTCTCTCTCCCATTATCCCTTTTTAATGTCGTTAGTATTTTTGTAGGAAATTCGAGTTTTAGGACTCGAATTCAAGCAAGGTTAGAGTCATAATGATTCTAGGGAAGATTAGAAGCTTATTAGCCGGAGGATTTAACTGGGAAACGACTAAATCAGAGGTAATCCAAGCTTTGAGTTTTGAGTATTTAAGTTTTTAAGCTTTGATTGGATTTTAGTTGTGATGATTTTTTGATTGAAGTGTAACTTGGGTTTTGATGGTTTTGGGCTGCTGAGCTGTTTGGGAACTCTGTTTATGGGATTTGGTTATGTTTGGATAGGTTTATGGAGGGGTTTGGCAAGGGAAAAATGAAGGAAAGTTTGGGTCTTCATGTCAAGCTGTGACCCTGTTCTTGGGGCACGACGGCTCAAATTGGTTGAAGGTGAAGTAGGTGCCGATGGGTTATTGGTGTTGTGACGCTAGTGCAGGCAGAGAAGAGTCTCGAGCCTCTGACTTGAACGGGTCACGGCTCAAATGTTTGGGTGACGCGACGCTTAAGGGATTTTGGGCCCCGGGGAGGTCTTGAGTGCGGGAACTCAAGATCGGGATCGATCCTACTACCCAGTTTGGAAGGATTCGACGTCCCAGAGGCTAGGACTCAGTTCGGAAGTCTTTGTTTACTCGTTTTTGACGGGATTCTATATTATGGTTGTGACTAGGTGATCGCTAAGGGTTCAAAATCAGGATCGTGCTCAAGGGTCATTTATTGGTAACCTATGCTTGGACCAAAGGTAAGAAAGCTGCACCCAATATGTGATTAATGTGATGCATGTGATACATTTGATTATAGAATAGCATGAATTTTGAATATAGAATTGATTAGAGCTTGAGTCTCTGTAAATGTGAATGATTATGATTATGCATGTGATTATTGATTAAGCATGTTGAATGCCTTATATCTGGATATTTGACATATGATATATGTCTGTTTGCATTACCTCATTGAAGAAGCACTAACTTATTAGTCAAGGACGATAATAGCGCTGGTCGATAAGATTAGATCTAATCAACAGAGCGATATACGCTTGTCCAACCCTATGGTCGAAGAAAACTAAAGTGCTTGACTAGTCCCATGGCTAGTGATATAGAGGATAGGAAAATGGGGCCCAGGGTGACTTATTAGTCCCATATCCTAGCAATGACTTATCAGTCAAGGTCGGCAATAGCGCTGAGCGTTGGTCGAAGAGTATTGACTTATTAGTCAAGAGCAACAATAGTGCTGAGCACTAATCGTATTGGTTAGGCTAACTAGAAGCATCAGGTATGCTTACACAGAGGACATGGCTATGAGACTTGAGGTGAATTAATATTCACATATCCTAGTATTGACTTATTAGTCAAGTTCGGCAATAGCGCTGAGCGCTGGTCGAAAGGAACTGACATATTAGTCAAGGACGACATTAGCATGGTGACTGTTGGTCGTAAGGCACTGATTTATTAGTCAAGGATGACATTAACACACTGAATGTTGGTCATAAGGCATTGACTTACTAGTCAAGCAGGGCAATAGCGCGCTAAGCGCTGGTCCATATGATCTAGCCTAACTAGGAGCGCATCATACGCTTGACTGATCTATTGGTCGAAGACAACCTAGCGCCAAGTACACTAGATCAAATCGAAAGCTAGTTATACATAGGACAGGGCAAAGGGCCCCAGGGTGATTCATTAGTCTCATGTCCTAGGGCGTCGAGCAAGAATGATTCCATAATCATTTATTTTTACTTGCATGCATGCATAAGTAGGGTTATTACTGCTAGGAATGCTTATTATGATTTGGTGACATGTTATTGACTGCTTATGAGCATCTTTAAGTTTTCTTGCTGAGCCTCGGCTCACAGGTGCTATGTGGTGCAGGTAAAGGTAAAAGATAGTTGGACCATCCTTGAGTTGGAGAGCTTAGGTGACGATGTGTACATATGCGGCTACTCGACCACCACGACCGAAGGTTTAAAGAGGAACTAGTGTTAAACCCTATTTTGCCGCCTAGGTCAACTGGTTGTAAATCTTTTATTCTAATTAAATTGTTAAATGTATTTTGGGATCCCATGTATACAGTAAACGTTTTACTGAAACATTTGTATCATTGACTAAATTTTTTAACCTTAAACCGTTAATCACATTTAGCTACACGATTATGGCCAAATGATTTGTTTAGTGAGTTTAGCACTATTTAATATACACAATATAACGGTCCCTGGGTAGTAGGGCGTTACAACTTGGTATTAGAGCGAGCCAAGATTAAGGGTTCCTGTAGACAAGCTGGGCATGTACACTCGTCACTAAATACAAGCTTCACTCAGGGTATGGTAACTATTTATGCGGTTATGTGTTTAAGTGCTTAAATAGGATGTAAATGCTTTACCTGCATACCTTATTAGGAAGCATGAGATTCTGATAGGGCCTAGCCCTTGACTATTGATAGGATTATGTGATTACCTACTCATTGAATATATGAATGTGTTATTTGCATGCGGGAGTTGAGAGGATGGTATGTATGTTGGAAGAGCAGGGGTTATGGATTGATGCATGAACATTGTGGGCATGTTTTTTGCACTGAAGTGGTATGTGAATGTGGTGTTGTGTAATTGTTCCTGTGGGGGAAGGCTTTTGAATCTGCTCATTATACTTAATGTGTCAAGTTATTGACTGCAGATTCAATAAAAGGTTATGTACCCAAGGCAGTTAATGGGACCCAGTGGTAGTTATACTGAGGCTGGGAATTACAGCCAGGGCCTGAGGTCTTCACCTGCCCCTCATAATTGGCAACATGTGTTTACAGATATGCAATTAGGATTGCGGAGGCAAGAGAAAGAGATTAGGTGTTTAAAATAGTAGCAGGTTCTGTCAGGGAACACCTCTTCATTTGCTATGCTTGGAGTGGCACCAGTATTGGCTCAGCCTAGGGTTGAGAACATATGGGAATTTCTGTGTGGGAGATTTTAGGAATATTACCCTCCAGTTTTTTAGGGAGGCCTAGATCCATTTAGAGATGAACAATGGATGGGCATGATCAGTTCCATCCTCGATAGTATGGGGGTGGTATGTCACGATAGGGTGATCTGTGCCACATATGTGTTGCGAAAAGATGCTCGAACATGGTGGGAAGTGGTATCCCAGACACGAGATACATCTGCAATGAAATGGAAAGAATTTAGGCATCCGTTTAATGAAAGATATTACTGTGATGCAGTTAAGACTACAAAGACAAATGAATTTCTGAATCTGGTTTAGGGAAATGCAACAGTAACCGAGTATGTCAATAGATTCGATGGGTTGGCCAAGTTTGTTTTTGATATGGTACCCAGGGATGTGGCTCGGAAAGAAATATTTATCTAGGGATTGAATCCCAGAATAGCTCAGGGTGTTAGAATCGCCCCAGTGCATGAGATCTCTACCTATGCTCAGGTGGTAGGGAAGGCCCTTGTTGTTGAGGGCACAAGAAATGAGATTTCCAGGAAGAGTACCAGAGAGCACAGCGCTCAAGCAGTGATACCTCCATTTGTTGGATTAGGCAAGGATGAGAATTCGAAACTATACCCGAAATGCACTCAGTGCAAGAGGCATCATCTGAGGGGATGCTGAGCAAAGGCATGTTTCTTATGTGGGATGGTTGGGCACCTCATAAAGGGTTGCCTAGGGCTAAGGAAGGATGAACCAAAGGGGGAAGATAGCTCAACTCCAGCTTGAGTGTTCGTAATGACGCAGTCAGAGTCAGAGACTGAGACTAAGACTAGGGTTGGTTCCTCAGTAGTGGCAGGTTAGCTTTTTAGTTCTGATTTTTGTATTATGGTGACTGGTTTTGGTGCCATGTTGCTCTTTGTTTTGTTGCATCTAGAGAGGCATAGACTTGATATGTAGATTACATGGTTATGTTGTGATGAGAATGTGGTACTCTATTGTTAATTTTAAGAGATAATTTAGGTTATGGTGAGAGGGACTCATCGGTTGACTTGATAGAGTTGGTTATGACTGACTTCGATATGATCCTGGACATGGATTGGTTAGCTAAGTATGGGGAAATGATAGATCGTAAGGAAAGGATAGTAACCCTTGGCCTTGAGGGTGAGAAACCCTTGTATTTTTTGGCACTGTGCATGGACCCCATATGCTTATGACATTTGTACTTAGAGCTAGAGACCTATTACAGGAGGGATGCCTAGGAATCTTAGCTAGTGTGCTGGATACCACTCAAGTCATGCCAGTGGGACCAGGACAGGTTGGATTAGTCTGTGAGTTTCTGGATGTGTTTCCAGGGGTTTTTCAGGGTTACCTTTACACCAAGAGATATAATGGTGATTATGTTGGTGCCAAGGACGGAACCAAGTCTAGGGCACTGTATTGAACGGCTTCAGCAGTTCTGTAGGAATTAAAGGTTTAGTTATTGAGTAAGATGATATTCTCCAAAGTGGATCTTCAATCTGGTTATTACCAGCTGAAGATCAGGGAGAAGGATAAGCAAAAGACCGCCTTTTATATCAGATGTGTGCACTAGGAGTGTTGAGTCATGTCTTTTGGGTTTGACTAATGCCGAAGTTGTTTGATGGATCAAATGAATAGGGTCTTCAAAGATTGTTGGAATTGTTTGATGATCATCTTTATCGATGATATTGTGGTATACTCTCAGTTAGAGATTGGCCAAGGCAAAGAAACACCTCAGAGATCAGAACAAGTTTATGGTTTGTTCTAATACTTTTAGACAGGATAAGGATTGTTACCTCATTGACAGAAAAGGTGATTGCATATGCATCATGTTAGTTGAAGGATATGAAAGGGGAATGCCTTAGCTAGGATAGCTAAGGATTATGCAGTGTGATTCAGTTTGGGTCATTATGGACCAGTATATAAAGTCAGCTCACTTTTACCAGTAAGGATGAATGATACAGTTGATAGTTATGCTGATCTCTGTGTGAGAGAGATAGTACGCCTTCATGGAATTCGAGGTATAACTTATTAGATGAGGACCATGTCTTTACTTCCATGTTTTGGGGAAGGCTGCAGAAAGCGATGAGTATACAGCTGGAATTTAGTATAGCTTATTATCCCCGGACTGATGGTAAATCAAAGAGAGAGTTATCCAGTCATTCGAGTGGTACCTTATGAGAAGTTATATGGTAGGAAAAGTATATCACTATTTCACTAGGATGAGATGGGTGAGATGTTATATTTGATCCTTAGGTAATTTAAAGGATCATTGAGGATATTGAAAAGATTAGAGCTTGGATGCTTGCTTCTCAGAGTAAATGGGAAAGTTATCTTGATTTGAAATGCAGGAACGTGGAGTTCCAAGTGGAAGGATATATCTCCCTTAGAGTCTCACCATAGTAAGGGGTGAGGAGAGTTGGGAAAAAGAGCAAGTTGAGCCCTAGATTAGTAGGACCGTTAGAAATCCAGGATAGGATCGATCAGATGGCATATGGATTGACCTTATCTTCAGCACTGTCTTCCGTATACAGTGTATTTTATATTTCCATGTTGAGAAAGCATGTGTTAGACGAGGCTCATGTGTTGAGTAATGAGGATCTGGAATCAGATATGCGGGATCGATATCCCGAGCTACTCAGGTAAAATTACAAGGACAAAATTTCTATAAGGATGGGATAGTTGTGACGTCCCAAATTTCTTAATAAGGCTTAGGGCCTTGATTAGGAAGCCAGGATGGAAAATTATGGAAATCATGTGATTATGTGAAATATATGTGTATCCTTATGTGATTATGTGAGTTATATTATAATATCACTTGATATGCATGTGGGCCCATTTCTGTTTAAAAGGTCAATTTTCGTAATTTGGCCTGTTATGGGTATATTTGGCATATATGTGATATACTTGTGGGACCACATTATTATGTGGATATATATATATTAGGTTACTCGGCACGAGATGATCCTAGGGAGCAAGCTAGTGGGAAAGTCACAACGTGATCAATACTTGACTCGAAGTGAGTCAAGGGGTATATTGGGTATTTAGCACATTACCGGGATATTGGGTAATGGGAATGATTATTTGATGATATATTGAAAGTTAGTGAGATCATGAGGGAATTATGGGAATTTTGACTATTTTACCCCGGGTGGTGTTTTTTGGACCCCGAGCATTAGGATTTGCTTGAGGTTACTTAAGCTCGAAGTAACCTATCAGAAACATAAATGAACGCTCAGTATGTTCTCTCTCTCCCGTTATCCCTTTTTAACACTGTTAGAATTTTCGAAGGAAACTCGAGTTTTAGGACTCGGATTCAAGCAAGGTTAGAGTCATTACAATTCTAGGGAAGATTAGAAGCTTATTAGTCGCGGCGCTAGAGCAGGTAGAGAAGAGGCACGCGCCTTTGACTTGAACGGGTCGCAGCTCAAATGTTTGGGGGCCGCGACGCTTAAGGGATTTTGGTCCTCGGGGAGGTTTTGAGTGTGGGAACTCAAACCTAAGGGCTCGAGATAGATCATACTACGCAGTTTGGAAGGATTCGATGTTTCAAAGGCTAGGACTCGGTCTAGAAGTCTTTATTTACTCATTTTTTATGGGATTCTATATTATGGTTGTGACTAGGTGATATCTAGGGGTTCAAAATCAGGATCGTGCTCAAAGGTCGTTTATTGGTAACCTGTGCTTGGACCAAAGGTAAGAAAACTGCACCCAATATGTGATGCATGTGACACATGTGATTATGACATGGCATGAATGTTGAATATGGAATTGATCAGAGATTGAGTCTCTGTAAATGTGCATGATTATGATTATGCTTGTTATTATTGATTAAGCATGATGAATGCCTTATATCTAGATATTTGACATATGATATATGCTTGTTTGCATTACCTCATTGAGCAAGCACTGACTTATTAGTCAAGGACGACAATAGCACTGAGCATTGGTCGATATGATTAGATCTAATCAATAGAGCGTTATACGCTCGTTCGACCCTATGGTCGAAGAAAACTATGTTCTTGACTAGTCCCATGGCTAGTTATACAGAGGATAGGGAAATGGGGCCAAGGGTGACTTATTACTCCCATATCCTATCATTGACTTATCAGTCAAGGTCGACAATAACGCTCAGCGCTGGTCAAAGAGTATTGACTTATTAGTCAAGAGCGATAATATCGCTGGTCGTATTGATTAGGCTAACCAGAAGCGTCATGTATGCTTACATAGATAATATGGCTAAGAGACCTGAGGTGACTTAATAGTCACATATCCTAGTATTGACTTATTAGTCGAGATCGAAAATAGCGTTGAGCGCTAGTCGAAAGGAACTGACTAATTATTCAATGACGACATTAGCATGATGAGTGTTGGTCGTAAGGCACTAACTTATTAGTCAAGGATGACATTAAAACACTGAATGTTGGTTGTAAGGTATTGACTTACTAGTCAAGCAGGGAAATAGCGCGCTAAGCGCTGGTCCATATGATCTTGCCTAACCAGAAGCGCATCACACACTTGACCGATCTATTGGTCGAAGACAACCTAGCATCGAAAACTGTTTATACTTAGGATAGGGCAAAGGGACCCATGGTGACTCATTAGTCCCATGTCCTAGGGCATCGAGCCAGAATGTTTCCATATTCATTTATTTGTACTTGCTTGCATGCATGAGTAGGGTTATTACTGCTAGGCATGCTTAGTATGATTTGGTGACATGTTATTAACTGCTTATGAGCATGTTTAAGTTTTCTTGCTGAGCCTCGGCTCACGGGTATTATGCGGTGCAGGTAAAGGTAAAAGAAAGTTGGACCATCCTTGAGTTGGAGAGCTTAGGTGACGATGTGTACATATACGGCTGCTCGACCACCACGACCGAGGGTTTAAAGAGGAACTTGGGTTAAACTCTATTTTGCCATCGGCTGGTTGTAAATCTTTTAATGTAATTAATCTTTTAAATGTATTTTGGGATCCCATATATGCAGTAAACGTTTTAGTGAAACATTTGTATATATCCTTGACCTAAATTTTGAACCAAAATTCATATCTTGAAAATACACGTGCACGCAGAAGATCCCAGAGCATACATACAGTCTTAACTGTTAACATACATAACATTCTTAACATACTTAACGTTCTTATCATGCATACTTAGTTTTCTTACATACTCATTAATCTTAACATACATACTTACTAAGGGTTTCAGAGGAAGAATCAAACATAACTTAACATATCTTACCATAGCGTCGACGGGTGTATACTAGTTACACCGGTTACCTAGACTCCTAGAAGAATTCGACATACTTTCTTAGTCTTGGAGATTTATTATTTGAATCAACTAACTTATGTGTCACAGATTTTAACCGAACTCTTATGTCACGGGTGTTAAACCAGACTTCTTACATATTGCGGTGGCCAACCAACCTTAGTTAAATAGTCACCGGTGGGGAACCAGTTTCTTACTTAGTTCCCAGTGGCTAGCGGAGTTCATAGTCGTCACGATACCTAGCCAGACTGCTTACCTTAGTCATGAGTATGCGAACCCTCTAGGACCACGGTCTTGAGTAAACCTTCTAAGACTAGTTCTAATTATTAGCTTATATCTTAGTTATCTAAACTAGTCATGATCATGTTTTAGCCAAACAAATTATAAGTTATCTTACCTGAATTCCTTAGTGGTTGCTTCTGGAAATCTTCTATCCAGAAGCGAGCCTTCCCGCTTAGATAACGCTGCAGTGAAATCACACAGTGACTCGGATTAATTATGGCAATTATCTAAGATTTTTCATTTGTAATTTGGGCATTTAAAGTTTAATACTTAATTCTTATCATGCATAAGCGTTTAGAATTTTTTATTCTTAACCGTCGGGGAAAACTGGTTTCCATAACCCGTTTAAGGGTAGGGTCCTTAGTTATCTTAGTCCCCAAGGCGTACCCTTGAGTATTCATAATCGTTAATGAGCTCGCATAGTCTGAAGTCTAGTAGTAACGGGGTCTACTACACGTTCTTGCAAATTTTGTAAAAACACCACTAATTCATCTTGTTAAGAAAATACCCCTTTTTTTTTATCTCTTATTAGAAAATACCATCAAGGTACCTCTCTTAGGGAGAATTAGTTACAAATTCTTATTATTTTTTATTTCTTAAATTATTTTGAAAAGAAATACCCTTTAAAAAGTGATAACCCTCTAGAATTCTTATTTGGTCTATTTTTAAGGAAATCCTATTTTAGTGTTTATTTTTCAAAAGTTGGCAATTGGACCTATTAATTATTTTTAAGAATTTTTTTCATTAATTTAAGAAATATTTTCTAATAAATTTAAATTGATTTAAAGTCCATTAGCAACAAAATTTGTGAATAAATAAGTTTTGTAGAAATTTGTTTTAAGAACCTAATATTTTCCAAGTGTTGGAAAACTGTCCTTTTTGTGACAAAGTCCCAACTTTGGAACACCGCCATTTCTAAACCGCTTATGTTTTGGGCATAAAATTCACAGGTTCAAACCTTGCTATAACAAAAACAATCTTACAAAATTTAATCTCAAACAGAGCTCTCTTTCACAATGAAAGTCTTTCACAAAAACCCTTACTTAAACTGTCCAGTTTTTTTGCAAAATTCTAGTTTTGAATCCCCCAACTTTGAAAAATCATAACTCTAAAACTACAAGAAATTTTTATAAACTGTTTCATGGGATTAATATTAAATATGTCAAAAACATTCAGTAAAATTTCAGCAAAAAATAATAATTCTTACCCATTCAACTAACTGTTCAAAGTTTTAAGGTCAGAATTGCCAAATCCTAATCTAGCTTGAACTAGATACCCAAAAAGCTCAAAACTTGAATTATATAAAAAGTTCTTCAGTGGTTCAAGAAGTTAAAATCATATAATCTTTCCAAATAAATCATTACAAAAACTTTCATTGAAAAATTAGGTTGTTTAGGTATGATTTGGCCCTTTGGAAGCCACTGTAAAATTTTGGCAGCAAGCATGCATCCATAAATCCTATTGAACTTTGAATTCCAAGCTACACAACACCACATAAACCACATACATGCATCATCAACCAACTAAATAACCTTATTACAACCCAAATAACAAATTTAACTCACAAAACAATAATCAAATTCAAATTTGCTAACGCCATTAAAATATTATGGTAAGAATCAAGATTTGTACCTCTTTATGTTCAAGCCTTTGGGGTGGTTGAGCTCTTAGGGTTTCAGACCACTTCACACACTTAAATCCCTTCCCATAAACACTAAGAATCAGATTATAGAGCTAGAAAAAGAAAAGGAGAGGGATGCTTCAAAAGAGTTTGCTCTAAGATTTACCTCTTTCAAAAATTTCCTTCTAAGCTTGCATGCATGTAGATGATGGTGCTCAACTTGGAGATCCGACTAGTAAGGCTTCTCTTAAACCCTAGAACACAAGAACAAGGTCATGCATGACTTTTAGATCACATGCATGGACAAGAAACCCTAGGGTTTTGGGTTTGAATGAGAAGGAGAATAATGAATCAGAAGAGAGGATTTCACTTACCTTGAGCTTGGTCTTGCTTACGATTGACTCCCTAGCTTCAAAAGAGTCCTTCCTTGAGAGGGAAATGGAGAGGGACGAAATGAGAGGGAGAGAGCCTCTGATTTTTTGACTCGGTTAGAGAAATGAAAAGGGAAGGGGAAGGATGGTGCCTTAGTTTTGGGGGAAAAATGGTAGAGAAAAGTGTTTTGAGAAAAAACAAAACAATGATTAAAGCCCTACCTTGTGATGTTAGGATCGATGACCTAAAAACATGTAAAGACATTTTATTGGTTTTAAATAAAAGTATAATTTTATTAGATTTAAATGTTATAATTATTGTTTGAATTAATTATATAATAATATCAAAAAAATTCCCCATTCATTTACGAGAGAATTAAGATCATATATAATGAATAAAATAGTCAGTAACATATTAAAGTATGAAATCTTTAATGAATGGTTACTAGTACGGTTTGCTAAACATACGAGATGCGAATAATCTAGATTCAGAATACTGATGTGGATGGACATCTTAGTACATGTGTTGTATATAATAGAGATTATATATGACAGGACCGATGAGATTTAATTATCATTATAAACTTGTCATTTGACGTAAAAATTAAATTTTTATCATAATAGATGATCATTTGTAGAACATTCTAAATCCAGAGTATTCATGAACTCATGTGTATGTTTATTGAATCTTTTGATTCAGTCATTAAGGTCTCTTAGAATAATGAGGCTAATGACTTTTGTTTTGGAGATTCAATATTGTGAATGGCTGGGAGCATGAATTACAATTAGGGGTGAGCACGGTGTGATTTGGGCGGTTTGAACACTTTTTAATACACCACCCCACAAGTGCGGTTTAGTAACTAGAACACACCATGCGGTGTGATTTGGTTGCACCAAACCGACCAAACCAAACCATTTTTTGCGGTGTGGTTTGGGCGGTTTTCTACGGTTTGTGTTAAAAAATATGTCATAACAAAATTTAAATTTTAAAAAAAATACTAAATCCTTAGTTCATAACAAATCCTTAATAAGTTCTAAACAACATCACAAGTTATCAATTAAGTTCACTGAAACACAAAAAAAATATACAAGTCTCCCATATTGGGTAACTATAAAAAATGGTATATATGTAAAGTTTATTTTTTTTTAATATATTTGTAAGTATGCGGTGCGGTGCGGTGCAAACCAAAATTTCACACCGCCAAACCGCGCACCGCACGGTTTAGCTCAAATACAAACCATACCGAACCATTACACTTTTGACACCACGGTTTGCGGTGTAGTATGGTGCGGTGCGGTCGGTCACAGCGGTTTGTCGGTTTAGATGCTCACCCCTAATTACAATAATGGAATACATGCTTTCTTAACAGATTGAATATTGGTTCCCTTAAGGGTTAATTCTGGAACTGAATAGTTTTTGAGCTCAAATCTATAATTAGATTATAGATTAATTATTCGCTAGTGAATTAATGGTACTTAAGGATCAAGAGGTAATTAGAAGGGTAAAACAGTAATTTTGATCAACTCTAATTAACGAACCAATAATGGAGGACAAAACTAAATATATTGATTATATCAATGGACTATAAGAGAAAACTCTGTAAATATAATTCTATAAATACTTAGAGTGCAATTCCATATTTATAGTGGAGTAATAATGGAATTAATAAATAAAATTATTAGATTAAAAAGTTTAATTAATAATCTGGTTTATTAGAGCTTCGTATTATAGGTCCATAGTCCCTAGATCACCTTTGTCCTACACTGTCAAGGGTAAGGATGTCAAAAGAAAGATTTGTAAAGAGAAAGCATTAAATTGCAAAGGAATTAATTTAGAAAGGAAATAATTATGGGTAGTTGATTAATTGTGAATTAATTAATTATTTAACTATATAGTTTTTATTTTGAAAACTATAGGTTAAAATTAATATTAATCTTGTTTGGATTAATATAAAGAGAGAGAATAATAAATATCTTATTTACAATATGATATTTATTTATCTAATTTAAAACTGATATTTTTAAGATAAAGTTAATTTTGAATTAACTGATATTTATGTTGGGATAAATATATTGTCTTAAAGATTGATTAAACAAACAAATGAGAAAATCAGGGAAACCCTGATAGTACGTGACTTTCAGTATAAGGCTTGATAATTATTTTTTTTAAAATAAAAATACAGTTTCTCTCTCTCTCTCTAAAGCGATAGTTTTCTTTAAACCTGAAAACTATTCTAAACCTTCTCAAAAACTCTCTAGACCTTATGTGTTGAGTACTTCTAAGGAGTCACATAAATCAACATTTTGATAAAAACACATTTAATCTAAAATAGTAAGTGGGAGAATGTGAACATTTAATTGTGACATATGGTCTCCATTATTAGTACAACACTGTGAGATATGAATAGGGCCTCGAGGCAGCTTTGTTTCTGTCCCCCTAAGGAAGGTTTCTAGATATATTAATACCAAGGTTTGCTTCTTACAAAGATAGGAAGGAGTGATATATTTTAGGCTTGACCGGCCCTAAGGTGGCACTCTCTAAGTTAAGTCATGAATTCTGAAATAATGGGCTACACTTACAAAGATGCAATTAAGCTTTTGCAGTGGATAATTGCATGTAACCTATAAAGTCTCAGTTGCCAGATAAAATAAAATATTTTAATGCCATAGTATTTTCTATTTTATTTAATCTGAGATTTTTCTCCCACTAGGGTTTATTCCTTGGTACGAGATCAATCTTTCTTTGCATAAAGTTAGATCCTTTACCGAATCATTACAACGACTATAAAAATTCACGAATCATCACAAATTCATATGATATTATTTATCAAAATAATATTCCACATAATTCTTCACCGGCTCTAACCGGCTACTAACGGGTGTTCAAAACACGGGATGTTACATGGCTAACATATTTATGATGTGGCATTTTGTCTATTATTGTGGTCATGACATGTGTAGAATAATTAGTAATTTTCCCCCCTACCAAATTGTGTCATTTTTATTTAAACTAATTCTCATTTTTTTAAGAAAATATAATTTTTTTCTTAAAAATAATAATTAAATTCTTAAAAGTTAAAAAAAAATCAATTTAAAAAGATTAAAAAAAATACTATAGTAAAAGTTTCAAATTAATTAAATAAAATTTTTAAATACTCACTAATTAATAACAAATATATATTTTATTACTTTTTATTTTCTTTAACAATATAAAATAAATATATCTTAAAATAAAATTTAAAAATAAATCCTAAATAATTTTTTTATTATTTATTTAAGTCTTTCATCCTTCTTCCTCCTCTTTAATTAATTTTTTCTTTGTTTTAGTATTATTTTATATGTTCATTCTAAAATAGTTTTAATTTACATTGTAAAAGAAAAAGTAAAAAAGAGTGATTTGTTGATAATTAAAATTTTCATTTTATAAGGATTTAATTATTATTTTTAAGAAAAAATAGATTTTTTTTTAATAAAAGGGGTATTATTTGGTAGTTGTCAAAGTTCGGGGGGCAAAATTGATAGTTATTCTACACATGGCACTACCACATCAACAGCAAAATTCCACATCATCAATTCGTTAGCCACCTAGGACGAAATCTAACATAATTCTCATATTTCAGTAACGTGCATAGTTCGGGGGGAATTTTCAACACTGTGAATCTTTCGGAGGCACGATCATATAGTGGATGTAGTGCCCTGGTTATCCACGACCATTACACTGTGTATTTTAAATATAGTTAAACTCGCTAAATGAGTCATTTGGCCATAAACGTGCAACTAAATGTGATTAACGATTCAAGGTTAAAAAATTCGATCAAAAGGGATAGGTATTTCATTAAAACATTAAGTCGTACATGAGATCCCATAATAAACGTTTACAAAGTTGTTTACAGTTACAAAAGGGTAATTATAATTCAAAAGTTACAACCCGGCGACCTAAGTGGAAAACATAGGGTTTAACCCTAGTTCCTTTGAGAGATGTTGGTCATAGTGGTCAAGCGACCGCATATGTACATGTTTCCACCGAAGCTCTCCAACTCATGGCTGGTTCAGCTGCCCTTTCCCCTTATCTGCACCACATAGCACCATGAGCCAAGGCCCAACAAGAAAACTTAAACATGCTCATAAGCAGTTAATAATACGTTACCAAACCATAATAAGCATGCCTAGCAGTAATAACCCTACTCATGCATGCATACCATTCATATAAATGACTATAGCGTCATATGGGGCTAGCTGCCCTAATTACATGATTCATGATTCATATCGGGGCCCGTTGCCCAAAATACATGATTAACAAATCATACCGGGGCTCAGCGCCAGAGGATATGGGACTAATAAGTCACCCTGGGGCCCATTGCCTTATCCTCTGTATAACAAGCCTTGGAGTTAGCCCAGCGTACCTAGCGCTTAATTTTTCTATGATGATTGGGTCGGACAAGCGTATGATGCGCTCCTGATTAGATCCAACCATATCGACCAGTGCTCAGTGCGCTATTTCCACCCTTGACTTATAAGTCAATGCTTTTCGACCAGCGCTATTGACGTCCTTCACTCATAAGGATTTTCAACCAGAGCTCAGCGCTATTGTCGTCCTTGACTCATAAGTCAATACTTTTCGACCAGCGCTCAGTGCTATAGCCGTCCTTGACTCATAAGTCAATGCTTTTCTCAATTAGGTAATGTAGACAGGCATATATCATATACCAAATATCCTGATACAGAGCATTCAACATGCTTAATCAACAATCACATGCATAATCATAATCATGCACATTTACAAGGGTCCAAGCCCTAATCAAATCAATATTCAACATTTGGGCCACGCCCAAATCATGTACATCACATATTGGGTGTTGTTTTCTTACCTCAGGTCCAAGTGTAATGTAAAATAAAAACGACCCTTGAGCATGATCCTGATCTCGAGCCCATAGCGATAACCTAGTCACAACCAAGTATATAATCTCGTCAATAGTGAGTAAATAAAGGGTTCCAGACTGAGTCCTAGCCTTTGAGACGTTGAATTCTACTA
Source organism: Humulus lupulus (assembly GCF_963169125.1). Classification (NCBI taxonomy): domain Eukaryota; kingdom Viridiplantae; phylum Streptophyta; class Magnoliopsida; order Rosales; family Cannabaceae; genus Humulus; species Humulus lupulus. The sequence goes on from NC_084796.1 coordinate 224,284,552, forward strand.
AACCGGGTAGTTGGATCGATCCTGAGCCCTTAGGTTTGAGTTCTCGCACTCAAAACCTCCCCAAGGCCCAAAGATCCCTTAAGTGCCACGACCCCAAACCTTTGAGCCACGACCCACCCAAGTCAGAGAAGCCTAGCCTCTCCTTTCACTGAACATGGGCCGTGGCGCAGCCTAACAAGCGCCACAGCGCGACCCCGCTACAGGGAAACCACCAAGTCTTCTGGGTTCATAAAGGTCGAGCGCGACCCCACAAACCCAGATTTCTCAGATCCAAATCCTCTTAAAACTTACCCCAAATCCATAGCAAACCCACCATTCAATCTCAAAACATCCCCAGAATGTTCTAGACAACAAAACCCATTCCTCAAATGGATCAACAATTCATAGAACCATAAAATCCAAATCAAAACTCAAGAAAACTTAAGGAAACAGAAACTCAGAAATTGAAAGCTTAAATTACCTCTTATTAAGTTATTTTCCAACTAAATCCTCTGGCTATCAAGCTTCTAATCTTCTCTAGAATCGTTATGACTCTAACCTTGCTTGAATCCGAGCCCTAAAACTTGAGTTTCCTTCGAAAATGCTAACGAATGTCAAGTGAGAGAACGAGTGTTTGAACGTGATTTCTATTTCTGTCAGGTTACTTAAAGCTCAAGTAATCATAAGCAAATCCCAAGGCATGGGGTACCAAAAACGTCCCCGAGGGTAAAATGGTCAAAATACCCAAAATTCCCTCTTGATCTCACTAACTCCAAATATATCCTCAAATATATATGGTCTCACACATATATCACATATATGCCAAATATACCCATAACGGGCCAAATTACGAAAATTTCCCTTCTGATAAGAAATGGGTCCACATGCATATTTAATACACCTTAACATGCATATCATATCATATTAAAATATAACTCACACAATCTTACAATGATACACATATATCACATAAACACACAATTTTCCATAATTTGCCATCCTGGCCCCATTATCAAGGCCCTAAGCCTTATTAGGTATTTAGGATGTTACAGTGGTCATAGTTCAAAGGGAAAATGTTATTTATTCAAATTTTAATTCTTTTCAGGAGGTAATGCTTTCTGGAGGGCGTCCTCCTTCAATGGTGGCCAACTGTGATGAAGGCTGGTATCAATTCTTGTGGAGCTTTAAACAAGTTTCGGAGAACATTAACAAGCTTCCGTGGACCCCTAATCACTCTTGATTAGTGCCACGTGTCACTTGGTGAAAACACGGAAAACACCTTATTTATGCATTATTTTAATGAAAAAGACCTTAATCTAATATATTTACTAAAAAGGACATTTAATCCACTATTATGACATGTTTACTAAATTGTAATCGTTATCAAAATAAATCAATGGGAGAAATGAATGGGAATGAAATGTTGAAGAATCAGAATCATTATTTTATTATGTTGTTTACTAAACTAACTGGAAATGGAATCATAAACCTTTTATTTTGTTTACATGATCACGAAATGTAATCGAAATGCTTTCATTTGACTATATTGCCCTTTAATAAAAAAAATTGATTACTAGTAATGGCATTACCTAAGAATGTGAATGAATGTTAATGATTACAACCCATGTGATTCCCATTATTTATTAATAAATATGTCATTCATTTAATTTTGGAAATCTAAATTAGGATTTAATTTTTTTTAAAATGAATAATTCTTTTAAAAAATAACACGTGTATTTAATTTATTCAGAATTTATTGAAACTTTGTGGGGGGTGTTCTAGCAAGAATAAATTAAAAAATTTAATTGCTTATTTGAATAAAAAGATGAAACTTCAAGAGAATGAGCATTTGATAATACCAAAGAATATCATTAATGAGTTTGTTGAAATTTAAAATTCTATATCATATTTAAACAATTAATGAAAATATGAATTGAGTAATAAAATTTAAAAATAAACATTGGGAAAATTAAAATTGGATGATACTTAGTTCCTAACGTTAAACTAGGATGAGAGATTCTACCATTAAACATGTAATGAGAGATTTAAAATATCAAACAAATTTCTGACTCAAATACTAAATAGAATTATATTTAATGAAGGATTTTAACTACAAAAATGATTATATAAATACATCTAAATAAATGTACGACACATATTGGGAATGCTATAATATATATTTTAATTAATCTTATTTTCTTATATATTATTTGAATTTTAAGTGTTTACTGAGTTTTTCAGAAATTATAAATATATTATAAAATAAAAGTTGGAAAGAAATGATAAGAGATGAACAATCACAATTTTCACGTGGTTGGGGCGTTAATGAGCCTTAGTCCACGAGTCACTAGTATTATGCTTTATAGAGTTTTGATAATGGCAGATTTTTGCAAGTTCAGCATCGTTTTGCTTACAAGAGAAATTCTGGGATCCTTGCTACAGTGCACAACTGACCCTATTTACAGGCGGTCAAGTAGCTTGGGCCGGAATAATCCGAACCCAATAAGGATGTAATTACAATTTTCTCGCTAACGGATCCATAATACAAAGAATATAACATAATTAGATGTTGTTAATCTGGGCCCATTGGGCCGGATTAGGCGTGGTCAAGCCTTACAACTGCCCTTTTGTTCATTAGCACAGATTGATGCATGTGGTCTACTAAGGGGATCCTGGGCACAAGATCTGTTAGAGTAATGGCAGTACTATTTCCTAGGAACAGTGTACGTTCCGTGCATACCACATTGTGCAGGTTAGTTAGGGAGACCAACCTCCAGATTTCTTGGGGACACGTCAGCATCAAGGAAGACTAGGATTGTACTATCCGGAGGTATGGTCTGAGTTCATTTACCAATATCTGGGATCATTTATCTAAGTCCTGGTTCATTTACCTGGACCCATGCTCATTTACCAAGGCAGATATCTTGTTGAGGGCGTCTTCTCGTGGATCCCACTTGATGGGATCTATCTTCTTGAGTGAATTGTCCTTCATCAAAATTTATATACCGGAGGATGTAGATTGAGAGTTGTCAAGGAGATGATGCAGGCCTACACCTTAGTTTTGGCCCTATCACTATGTATGCCCTGATTTTCCCACGGGCTGTTAGCGGGCTGAGATACGGCCTAATCATGTCCACCACGTGGACATCCCCAAGACCGGAGCTGCCATCGTAGGATCCTAGCTCCTTAGCTCGAGGTAACCTAAAGGTTCGCCAAGACTACTTAAGGACTGAGTCTGGACTCTGAAGGCCACAGGTCAAGGAAAGCATCCAGCTCGTGGTACGAGCTGGAGCTGGAGGCTGTGACCTTTTATAAAGTCAACCACGCAAGGTAAACGTGCATATATCAGACATCACGTGTCTGATATATCCCTGACTTCTCGGACACGCAGCGTGAACGTGCGTATTCTGGCACCCACGACTGGGTTGGGCCGTGCGACCCATTATCCCCCTTACCTATTGATTAGACCACACTTCATGTGTCAGGTTTTAGGAATTAATCATGAATGTCACACAGTTGACATGATAGGTAAGAAGGTCACGGGATGACCTTCTTACCAACTCCCAGGTGCCCTCTCCTATAAATATGGAGACCTTGGGAGTTGCCAAGGGTTGGGTTCGATTGTGTAAGAAATACCCTGTAAAAGAATACCAAGCATATAGCAATAATATTGACTGGTGGAGTAGAAGGATTTTAACCTTTGAACCACCTAAAAAACGTAATTGTGTCACCAGCCCATTTTTAAAAGATCATTCATCTATTTCAGTTCATAGTTAAGCACCAATCTCTTCCTCTTATTTTCTTAATTACCTGTTGGTGAAGAACCGCGTCAATAGTTTGGTGCTTTCATTGAGAGCTAGTTAGATTGGTGCTATCGCAAACATCCACTATGGTGACCACTCGATCCAGACACGGTAACAAGACAGAACATCATGATGGGCAGGAGGCTCATCATATGGCCATCCCCGGTGAACAAATTCCTGAGGTCCAACAGCGGCCGGGCAAACAGCCGGTGGGCCAAGATGACACTGGAAGTTCGGTGCCCCGGCCACCTAATCCAAACCCAGATTTTTACACTGCGGTAGAGATGGAAAACGCTCAGCTGAGGAGCCAATTGGCGAAAGCTAATCAGAAGATTAAGGAAGTGTTGGCCCAACTACCCCCTCTTACAACCGACGCTAACGTCGGAAAGAGGCAAGGCGAGACTCATAAGTCCCGCCGGGGTAATCGGTCCAGGCCTAGCCGCTCGGACAGACCTCCGACAGCCAACTCTATTCCCTCATCGCACCGTCGAGAGGCAAACTTCGAAGAAGCACCTAGAGTCGAACAACAATAGTACAACCGTTCGGTCCGAACTTCAACTCCCAGCTCCCAACCAGCCTCGAGCTCGCCCAGGAGAGCTCGAGGAAATCCCAGAATGAGATCCGGGGAGGGCTCACAGCATCAGCCCATCCCCACCAAACGTCCCGCGCCTCGTCTAGATCGCAAGGCACGGGACCCGCAAGTTGGCAGGGCCGAAAGGCCCCCACCTAACTTGATCCACCCTGACGGAACCAGGATCGCATCTCCGGTCAGGCATCCTCCGTCTCCAATAAGATATCCATCTCCTCCCCGGCCCATCCGAGATATTCCAGCCTACGGAAGCAGCAGGAGAAACCCACCGTCCGCAGGACCTTCCCGACGCAGCAGGGCGTCGAGAGAGAGCCCGGATCCTCACCCCCAAAGGCGGACTCCGAGCTTCTCTAACAGGAGCTACTGGACCGGCAGTCGCCGTAGCGACCTTTCTGGCGGATACCTGCATCAACATTTAAGCTCGGCACAAAGTCCTCCAATCACCCAGGGGGGCGACCTTCGAGATCGCCTTAACTCTCATAGAGGAGAGCCAGTAGGAGGTGGCATCCATGCTCGCTCAGGGGGAGACCTGTCCGAAGTACGTAACAGCGGGAATGCCCCAAATAACCTATCTCAAGATAGGAGGGGCAATAACTCACCAAATATGTACAATGGATCCGAAGCTGTTGAACAGCCCCAAAGCAACCAAGGAAATCAGGACAAAACCCTCGAGCGCCTGGTTCAGATGGAGGAGCTAATGAGGAAGCTCCTGTCAGAGAAAGAGAAAGACGAGTATGATTCGGGGGACGAGCTGGAACTCTTCGCCCCCAGCATAGCAGCAACGGCTTACCCACCCGGTTTCTGTATGCCGCACCTGTCCAAATTCAATGGAGACAGAGATCCGTCGGATCATCTGGGGATGTTCAACACCGTGATGATGGCCCACAACATTGGCCCTGAGCTGAGGTGTCTGATCTTTCCCTCCACACTGACTAGACCAGCCAGGCAGTGGTTCAAGCAAAGCAAAAGACAATCAATCATCTCCTGGAAAACCTTCTCTACTGACTTCAAAAGGGCATTCCGAGCCTCCCAAGCTTCCCGCGTCAAGGCCGACTCTTTAGCTAACGTGAGGCAGCAGCCCGACGAGCCTCTGAAGGCTTACCTGAGTAGGTTCGCAAGCGTCACTGCTCGGGCCAGAGACGTGGATGACAGCTCCAAGCTCATGGCCTTGAGGACTGGAATCCTTGTCGGAGGGGGACTCTGGAAGGATATACAAATGAAGGGAGTGAGCTTAGTGAACGAGTTCCTAAATAGGGCCCAGGAATGGATCAACTTGGAGGAGGCCGAAGCCTCAACTGCAGGAACCAGCCAAGTCCCTGAGCAGCCTGCTGGAGTGGGAACGGAGGTCGTGACAGCGACCCAAAACGTCACACAGAATAACCAGTTCGGCGGAGGCAAAAGAAAGGGGAACGGCGAGGGCAACCAACACGACCCAAAGAAGAATAAGTCCGAAGACAAGTTTAAGCCCGTCTACGCGACTTATACAGAGCTCACCCACTCTAGAGAGAACATCTTCCTAGATAACTCTACTCGCCTCCCCTGGAAAAGGCCGGAGCCATTGAAGCACTAGAAGGGGAAGAGAGACACCTCCAAGTTTTGCCGTTTTCACAACGACGTTGGCCACAATACTGATGATTGTAGGCATTTGAAAGATGAGATCGAGACTCTCATTAGAGCCAGGCCCTTGGCTCAGTACGCGCGGAACAGGGTTCCAGCAAGTCGACCTGCTCCAGAAGTCCCGATCAGTCAGCCTAGACCTCGGATAGATCAAGACGTCCCTCCTCCCGTGATAGGAGGAGAGATATCCACAATATCAGGAGGTCCGCATTTAGCTGGCGCGAGCAGGGCCGCCCAGAAGAAGTACGTAAACGAACTCAAGGCGCATAATGGAGTAGAGTTCGTCCCAGAGCAGCGTCTGCCAAAGTAGCAGCGATTGGAGAGGCAACTGGTCATTTTTACGGAAAAAGATGCGGGCCATGTCCAGTTCCCTCATAATGACCCTCTAGTCGTAGCAGTTCAGCTCACTAATCGAAAGGTTAGGAGGGTGTTGATCGATAATGGGAGCTCGATAAACCTCCTATTCCGGTCCACACTGGAGAAGATGGGTTTGACTGTCGCCGAGCTGATGGCGACCTCCATTATGTTGTATGGTTTTTTGGGAGAAGGATCAGCGGCTATAGGGACTATCGAGCTGGTGATCACCTTAGGAGAAGGACCTCGGACAGTCTCCAAACTCCTCGAGTTCGTGGTCATCGACTGCTCTGCTGCATACAACGCAATTTTGGGACGACCCACACTCATAGCTTTTAAGGTCGTCACTTCCATTCGCCACCTCGCGATGAAATTCCCTACTTCCACGGGAGTATGCACGGTCTGTGGCGATCAGCTCGCTGCCAGGGAATGCTACAACATTTCCATGAAGGGAAAATCGAAACCCGGGCAGTTAGTAATGGCCATCCAAGGTGGTGGAGAGGAATCTCAGGAACCCTTAGCTGATCTTGAGATTGAAAAACCTCAGAGCGCCGAAGGGGAAATATCGTATTAAGCGAGGATATTGACTCCCAAATAGGCGAGGACAGGTCTGAGCTCCAGGCTATTGAGGAGCTCGAGGAAGTAAACATCGATCCGCAGAACCCTTCATGGATGGTCAAGCTCGGGAAAAACCTCTGTAACAAGAGGAAAGCGGAGCTGATCAGATTTCTGCGGGATAACCTAGATGTGTTTATGTGGTCACACGAGGACATGGTGGGAATCAGCCCGAGTGTCATCATGCACACCCTTCATCTGGATAAAAGCGTTCCTACAAAGTCCCAGAAACAAAGGCGCCTTAGAACAACCCGGGCTGAGGCCTTAGAGGAAGAAGTAGCTCGGCTCAAGAAATGTGGCTTTATCCGTGAAGCCAAGTTTCTGATTTGGGTCGCCAACCCCGTGTTGGTCCCGAAGCCCAACGGGAAGTGGCAGACCTGCATCGACTTCTCCGACCTGAATAAAGCCTACCCCAAAGATTGTTTTCCCTTGCCAAGGATTGACCAATTGGTGGATGCCACGGCGGGGCACGAGCTCATGTCCTTTATGGATGCGTACTCAGGCTACAATCAGATCGCCATGAATCCGGCGGATTTGGATCACACCAGCTTCATGACCCCGACTAACGTTTATTGTTACAAGGTCATGCCATTTGGGCTGAAGAACGCCGGTGCTACGCACCAAAGGTTAGTAAATAGAATGTTCGCAAACCAGATCGGGAAGAACATGGAAGTGTATGTTAATGACATGCTAGTCAATTCAAGGACTGCCGATAACCATGTTTTCGACCTGGAAGAATGCTTCAAGATACTAAGAGAATACGGCATGAGGCTTAACCCTCAGAAGTGCACCTTTGGAGTCGCATCTGGAAAGTTCCTGGGTTTCATCGTCAATACCCGAGGAATCGAGGCAAACCCAGACAAGATCAGGTCATTACTCGAGCTTCCCTCATCCAGGTCACGCAAAGACGTCCAAGGCCTGACAGGAAGAGTGCCAGCCCTCAATCGGTTTATTTCAAAATCCACCGATAAGTGCCTGCCATTCTACAACCTGCTCCGAGGAAATAAGAAGTTTGAATGGACAAAAGAGTGTGAAAGTGCTTTCCTCGAGCTAAAGGCACATCTGGCCGAGCCACCCGTATTATCCAAACCAAAGGCAGGAGAGCCCATTTTTCTCTACCTAGCTGTCACAGAGGATGCAGCTAGTGCCGTATTAGTCCGAGAAGAAGGCCGAGTTCAGAAACCTGTCTATTACATCAGCAAGAGACTTCTCGAAGCTGAATCCCGATACCCTTTGATGGAAAAATTGGCGTTCTGCCTTATCATGGCCTCCCGAAAGCTTAGGTCGTACTTCCAGTCCCACTCAATACACGTCATGACCGATCAGCCTTTAAGGCAGGTTTTGCAAAAACCTGAAGCATCGAGACGTCTGTTAAAGTGGGCTATCGAACTCAGTCAGTTCGAGATTCTATACACCCCACGGACTGCTATAAAAAGTCAGGCCCTGGCCGATTTTGTGGCAGAGTGCACAGGATTCTGGGAGGATCCTGCAGAAGACTCACCCCAGGTCACCTCGGCCCGGGCATCATGGAAGATCTTCGTGGATGGATCATCCAACGAGAACGGCTCCGGAGCTGGAATCATTTTGATATCCCCTGAGGGACATAGATTCCACTGGGCGCTGAGATTCAGATTCAAAGCCTCCAACAACGAGGCCGAATACGAAGCTTTGCTGGTCAGGCTGAGGATAGCTCAGGAGCTGAAGGCGAGCTCCGTCCAGTGCTTCAGTGACTCCCAGCTCGTGGTGAACCAGGTTCTGGGCGAATATCAAGCACAAGGACCCAAGATGGCTGCCTACCTAGCGAAAGTAAAAGTTGAGCTATCCGCGTTCGAGCGAGGCTCAATCGAGTAGATACCTCAGGAGCAAAACGCTAACGCAGACGCTCTTGCCAAGCTCGCCACCTCCGGAGAGACGGAGGCTCAAGGGTTAGTTCCAGTAGAGTTCTTGGAAAAACCAAGTATAGAAGAAGTCAGGATGGAGGTCGAGATGATCGACGCTAGGCCGACCTGGATGACCCCCATCCTTGAGTATCTCACCGAGGGGAAGCTACCTGAAGGGCGTAATGATGTGCGGTGAGTACTGTACCAGGATCCAAGGTATACGATGGTAGATGGGATGCTGTACCGACGTGGGCACTCCCTACCTCTCCTACGATGTGTTCTTCCAGGTGAAGCAAAGGCCATCCTGCAGGAAGTGCATGAGGGTTTTTGCGGAGATCACACTGGGGGGCAAAGCTTGGCCCTAAAGGTCCTGAGGCAAGGATATTACTGGCCCACTCTGTCCAAGGACTCGATCTCGTATGTCAAGAAGTGCGACAAGTTCCAGTGGTTCACCACAGTTGCCCGAGCTCCCCCAGTCAAGCTGAAGATGATCTCGTCCCCGTGGCCATTTGCAGTCTGGGGAATCGACTTGGTTGGCGCCCTCCCTACTGGAAAAGGCGGGGTTCGCTAAGCCGTGGTGGCCATCGACTACTTTACGAAGTGGGCTGAGGTAGAACCTTTGGCGACGATAACTTCCAAAAAAGTCCTCGACTTCGTGGTTAAGAGCATTATCTGTCGATTCGGACTGCCCAAGAAGATCGTTTCCGAAAATGGGACTCAGTTCGACAGCGACCTATTCACCGAATTTTGCGAAAGGTACGGGATTGTGAAAAGCTTCTCCTCCGTGGCCTATCCTCAGGCGAATGGCCAGGTCGAGGCCGTCAACAAGACGTTGAAGGCGAGCCTTAAAAAGATACTAGACGAAGCTAAGGGAGTCTGGCCAGAACAGCTTCCCCAGGTTCTGTGGGCATACCGGACCTTGCATCGGACTCCTACGGGTTATACTCCTTTCTCCCTGACCTTTGGGAGTGAGGCAGTCCTCCCTGTAGAGATTAAGGTACTTTTGCATAGGGTCCAGGCATATGACCAGGATCGCAACCACGAGCTACTTTGCGCTTCCCTTGACTTGGTTGACGAAAGACGAGAAGATTTGCAACTCCAGCTCGCACATTACCAGCAAAAAATCACTCGTTATTTCAACTCAAAAGTCAAAAAATGCGCCTTTAGCATTGGCGACCTGGTCCTCAGGAGGGTTTTCTTAGTCGGTAAGGATCCCAAAGATGGAGTATTGGGACCGAACTGGGAAGGGCCATATCAAATCATCGAGGTCATTAAAGAAGGAACTTACAAATTAGCTCGGCTCGATGGAGGGGCGGTCCCACGGACTTGGAACGCCATCCATTTGAAGAGATATTATCAATGACCCCCATTGTAAGGCCATTTTTTATGTATTAAGCAATGAGAATTAACTTTTCGTTTATAATTGTACATGTTTACAAGTGTAATCTAAAGCAACCACGAAAGACCCTTTCCTAGTTACTTGGGGGGCATATGGTGCCTGGATATAACCAGGTCGCCTTAAAGACTTAGAAGTTAATTCAAATCGATTGATCGTTGTTTTTCTTAAAAAACACGAGATATTGATAAAGGATTAACACGAACTAAGTCCTATCCTGGATTTAACCAGGTCGCCTTAAAACTTAGAAGTTAATTTAAATCGATTGATCGTTGCTTTTCTTAAAGAGCACGAGATGTTGATAAAAATTAACGCGAACTAAGTTTTCAAACTAAGTTCCTGGATATAACCAGGTTATAAAACTTAGAAGTTAATTTAAATCGATTGATCGTTGTTTTTCTTAAAGAGCACGAGATATTGATAAAAATTAACGCGAACTAAGTTTTCAAACTAAGTTCCTAGATATAACCAGGTCATAAAACTTAGAAGTTAATTTAAATCGATTGATCGTTGTTTTTCTTAAAGAGCACGAGATATTGATAAAAATTAACGCGAACTAAGTTTTCAAACTAAGTTCCTGGATATAACCAGGTCATAAATATTAGAAGTTAATTTAAATCGATTGATCGTTGTTTTTCTTAAAGAGCACGAGATATTGATAAAAATTAACGCGAACTAAGTTTTCAAACTAAGTTCCTGGACATAACCAGGTCATAAAACTTAGAAGTTAATTTAAATCGATTGATCGTTGTTTTTCTTAAAGAGCATGAGATATTGATAAAAATTAACGCGAACTAAGTTTTCAAACTAAGTTCCTGGATATAACCAGGTCATAAAACTTAGAAGTTAATTTAAATTGATTGATCGTTGTTTTTCTTAAAGAGCACGAGATATTGATAAAAATTAACGCGAACTAAGTTTTCAAACTAAGTTCCTGGATATAACCAGGTCATAAAAGTTAGAAGTTAATTTAAATTGATTGATCATTTTTTTTCTTAAAGAGCACGAGATATTGATAAAAATTAATGCGAACTAAGTTTTGCAAAATAGTAACTAAAATGCGTAAAGGCAAAAGGAAGTAAATCGATTAAAAATAAAATTGATAGTTAGATGTCTCGAGGTGAAAAACCTCATGCAAAGTTACTACAAAAAAAAAATGAGAATAATAAAAGGGCCATGCCCAATGACGATTCCATTACGCCCACCGGGCTCCTGGTTTCGATGGCCCGCAGCTCCCTCTCGTTGAAGCGGTAGAAGTGGCTGACGGCGTAGCTCGCTGTCTCATACACCATCCCCCAAAAGACATCTGGAATCTTCTATAGGTCCTGGGGGTCCACCGGGATACGTACCTCGGGGGGCGCAGTTGCCGAGATCCCGAGCTCCGCCCCTGTGTCCCGGACAAAGGCCGGAGCTCGCGGAGGGGGTGGGGGCATGTTCTCCACTACAGTAAGAGGTGTAGTTTCCTCGACCTGGGCAGCTGGGGGCTGCTCTTTCCCCTTTGCAGGGGACTTGGTTGGGGTCCCAGCGGCTTTCTTCGCCACCCAGAGCTTCTTCATTTTGGGCCCAGCGGCCCCAGCTGAGGAGTTCCCTCCGGTGAACATAGCTCGCAGATTCTTTCCCCCAGGCTGAGACATCTCCTTTGGCAAAACAAAGATAACATCAATATGTCAGTAAGCAGCCATGCAAAAACAAAAACGAAGGGGAAAAAAGGCGAAATTCAAGTATATATATATATATATACTAAAGGGAATCCTACCCCCCGAGCTAGAAGAGGAATCTATGGTTACAACCATCGGCCCCGGAGCTTCTGCGGGGGAATCTAAGACAATTACTGTTGCGATAATTTTGCTATGCAAGTGCACACAGTCACAATTCGTAATAAAATGGTAAAAACCAAGTATCGTCCTCAAGGACTGATTTATCAATTACCAATCAATCAATCTTTTTAATTCTATTTGATTAAACAATTTCAGAGATTTCAAACAAAGAAGAATACTAACCAAGCAAAATGAAAATTTAAACAAAATAACAGAGAAAAATGAAATTAGGACAATTATGATCCTCTATTTTCCACCATTTTATTTCCTAATGCAAGAATTTATATCCCCATCTCCCTATTCAAGAATAAGTTGCAAAAACAATTCATAATCTGGTCAAGATTTATAAAATTCAATCTAAATGACAACTTCCTATATTTCTATGGTAAGTTGAATCATGTAGAATGCATTAACCACGCAACTCAGAAAAATAGGCCAACAATCTAGATACTTTCGTTCTAAATTAAATTTGCATCCAAACAATCAAAGCATATCAAATTTCACTTTTCAAATTTCAATTTGATTCATGAAATTGCAATTAGAGGTGATCAATCAATAATCGCACAAATAACACAGATTGTAAGGAATTGAAAGAGATGAAGAAGAACATCAATTTTGCATTAAACCATAAAAAGGGTTTCCAAAAGATTCACATAATAGCCCTAAAGAATAAATTAGCCCATGATATTCATTCTAGCAATAAGATAATTCAATTACAAACATAAATTTTTTAAAGGAAAAGATGAAAAGCTCAAGAATGAATCCTCCAAGATGATATTCTTGCTCCCAGCCATCGTCTCCTCTTCAGACTCCCTTTCAGTCGCACACTATGTTTCTAAAATAGCCCTCCAATGTTCCTAAGTGAATAGACCAAATTGCCCTTCAAAAAGTGGTTTAAAATCTGAAAAATACGTAACCAGCGCTGTAGCGCTACTTCTAGAGAGTTGTAGCGCTATTTACAGTGCCAAAATGCTTCAAAATCTGGTGCACTAGCGCTGTAGCGCTCTTATTATGGCGCTGTAGCGCTAAAGTCAGAATGGAACGAAACTCGTTTCGAATAGCCTGCAGCGTCAGCTCATCGTATTTTGATCATAACTCCTTCGATATAACTCAGAATTGAATGATTAAAAAAGATATGGAAAGATAAGAGAAATATCTACAACTTATATTTCTAGAAGTATTTCCACAAAGTGAATAAATCATGGTCAAAAGGCGGCTTGAAGTCTCAGACTTGTGTTATAGAGCATAAACGGCGTGTGTTGAGCATCTTCAATGTAGTACTTTCCACACATAATGTCTTGAAACTCCACAATCAACACGAAATCTATATTATTAATTATATTTAACATGTTTCTTCTCATTTCACTCCATATTATGCAATTGACCATTAAAACCTGAAACAAGAAGAAAACAAGCATAAATCTGCACTAAACAATCCTAAATAACTAAGAATACAACCTAAAACGATCTCTAAAATAAACCTAAAATGACCCTAACAATTACTTCTCGAGCTAATGTGGGTTCTGGATTCGAGGCTGTCTCATGACTAGACTCTTCTACGTATTGCCTAAGACCCAGAGCTACGACACCCTTCCGGAGTGATGGCCATGACCGAAGGTTAGTCCCATACTCTTCGAATAGGACCGACCTAAAGGCTAGGGTGTTTTCTATGACTATGGTACCCCTAGGGCGACTACTTTTGTAATCCAGCATGAGCTGGTCGACGCAATGAAGCAGGATTTCGTCAAAGTCTGGGTCACTTCGATGGTGTCGGACGAGCTATTTGGGATTGAACCTAGCTAGCTGGGGGTCTGCAGTGGCCCTATCTAAGTTCCTAAACATATATGGGTTACCTTGGTCGGAGGGACCTGCAGCTGCTCCGGACCGGATCCTCTCCTCGTCCGTTCTTTGGGCGACCTCCAACGCCCGCTTCCTCGTCCTCACGAGGGGCACCTCGTTCTCCTCATCCTCGTCCCCCGCAACCTCCTCCACCGTGATAGGCCTCATGTCGCGAGCTGGGGGAGGCACCCGGGGCCTCCTCAGGTTCAGAGTCTGACCTGGGGAGATCAGCTTGCAGGCCAACATCGTCTCGTCTGTCACGAGCTAGCGATAGTCCTTTTCACTGGGGGGCAAGCCCGCCAATGTCTCGTACTGGCTCCCGAGGATCACAGACTTCTCTATCCTCGCGAAGATAGCTGCAGAATTAATCTAATTTAGAAATGGATACAGGGGGAGCTAACCGATACTTAACTTACGAGCTAAGGTTGAAAGGCACTTACGAGGATGCTTGAAGTAGTGCAGCTCGCAGTTTTGGAACCCCGTCGACATAAAGAATTGGTCTTTGAAGTCATTCGGGTGGCTGGGCAGCTCGATGATCGCAGCCGTGTTAGGGAACCGGGTCAAGTAATAGAACCTGTCACCTCGCCCCTGCTGCTCCGGGCTGGCCTTGAGGCAGAAGAAATACAAAATGTCTGCAGGAGTGGGGACCTCCCACTCCTGTTTCAAGAACAGGTATCTTAACCCCGCCAACAAACGGTAAGAGTTGGGGGGGGAGCTGGAATGGGGCCAACCTCACGTAGTTGAGGAAATCGGCGAAGTACTGGTCCAGCAGGAGGAAGGCCCCCGCCTTGAAATGTTCGTCGCTCCAGGCCGAGAACACCTCATCAAGCGGCACGCAGCTCCGCTCGTCTTCTAAGGGAGGTCGGGCGATCACGGTTCCTCTCCCCAGCTCGATGTTATGGGAGAGGAATATTTTGTTTACCCTCGCCTGGTCAGTGATCTACGAGACGATCTTCTCCGCCTTGAAGAACGCGTCGGGGGCCACCTCGAGCTCCCGTTCCACTGCTGGCCTGAAGTTAGGAATCAGGGATTCAGCCATCACCTCCTTTCCCTTATTTTGTTGGGAGGATGAGCTGCCTACGGACTTCTTGGGAGCGTTCTTCTTGGGTCCCATATGGTCGCCTAGCGAACAAAAAGAAGAAATTTTAGAAAAAGGCGACCTAAAAATGGAGAAGAATCTGAATGTGTTTCCTTGGCACGAGCTGAGGTAAGCCCAGCCCGTGGAGAGTGAGACCACGCGGTTCTTCGAACACGCGCCTATGCTCCCAACAGATCCCCGATTACTTGGAATTCGTGTGTCAGGAGGGTCAGGATAGAAATTTTCCTTGGAAGGAAAGTTTCGGTAGGCGAGAGGTGCAAAACCGACTGTGAAGCGTGTCCCCTAAGCTACCCGGTTTTGCACCCAAAGTACTGGATACTTTAAACCAACATACCTAAAATCCTACCCAGAAAATTTCCCCAGAAAATGCACCCTATAAACCATGTTCCTAAATGGTTTTCTACTGCAAATGATACCCTAACCTAAAAGGCTTTCACCCTTCATGCCCACAAAAAACCAACGGAACATTGCATGCGGCTACAGTAAATATTTACCTAGGCTACAGTGAAAAATAATTTCAAAACATGCACAGTCAGGAGACTTATAGAGTGTTCTGGTTGAGAAGAGGATGAAGGGATCGCCTGGGTTGGGGCTTCGTCGGAGTAGTTGATTGCAAAGCTTCGAGGGAGCCCTTGCACCTGAACTTCTTGAGTGCTGGGGATGGTGGCCGGAAAGAAGAGGGTTTTTCTTTTGAAGATGAAGGAGAGAAGAAGAAAGAAAATTCTGAAAAATTTCAAATGAACGGGTGGCCCATGCGTAAGGTGGCCACCCTTTTTATATACGTGAAGGGCCACGTGAGGAGGGCCATTGGATTGCCCTGATGTGGGATCCAAGGCTCTCCACTCGAAAGACGAAACGATGGCTGAGTATAGGCTAGGCCATTTAATGCGGTTCTCAGAAGACGTACTGTCACCAACCACGATGTTCCACGTATTCGACGCCTGCATAAAATATGGAATATGAAGAGTTCATGGGAAAGCCTAAAAGCCTCTACTGTGGCCCTACGCGACGTCGTGTACCACGAGCAGGGGCTTGGGGGGAAAATGTACACCCTGATTTTCCCACGGGCTATTAGCGGGTGAGATACGGCCTAATCATGTCTACCACGTGGACATCCCCAAGACCGGAGCTGCCATCATAGGATCCTAGCTCCTTAGCTCGAGGTAACCTAAAGGTTCGCCAAGACTACTTAAGGACTGAGTCTGGACTCTGAAGGCCACAGGTCAAGGAAAGCATCCAGCTCGTGGTACGAGCTGGAGTTGGAGGCTGTGACCTTTTATAAAGTCAACCACGCAAGGTAAACGTGCATATATCAAACATCACGTGTCTGATATATCCCTGACTTCTCGGACACGCAGCGTGAACGTGCGTATTCTGGCACCCACGACTGGGTTGGGCCGTGCGACCCATTATCCCCCTTACCTATTGATTAGACCACACTTCATGTGTCAGGTTTTAGGAATTAATCATGAATGTCACACAGTTGACATGATAGGTAAGAAGGTCACGGGATGACCTTCTTACCAACTCCCAGGTGCCCTCTCCTATAAATATGGAGACCCTGGGAGTTGCCAAGGGTTGGGTTCGATTGTGTAAGAAATACCCTGTAAAAGAATACCAAGCATATAGCAATAATATTGACTGGTGGAGTAGAAGGATTTTAACCTTTGAACCACCTAAAAAACGTAATTGTGTCACCAGCCCATTTTTAAAAGATCATTCATCTATTTCGTTTCATAGTTAAGCACTAATCCCTTCCTCATATTTTCTTTATTACCTGTTGGCGAAGAACCGTGTCAACACACTATGCTTGTGCTACTTGCTTATCATCAGGCTTAGTATGGTCTGGGCCGCTAGGGTTTCCTTATTCATTGTTCACTCGGTCCAGGTTAGGCCGGACCTCTTCTGAGGGCCACTGGACCCATTCGACCCTACCATGTGTCATAGGTAGAAAATATGGATAACAATTAACCCCCAAGTCTTCATCCATGTTTGCATGGTGGAGACTTGCATTCCTTCTCCCGGATCAATCACAAGTATCCTGGTTCATTTACTTAAGTCCCGATTCATTTATTAGGATCCGGGTTTGTTTACTTGGGGACCATTTGGTTGATTCCCATCCTTTCAAACTCCCAACGTCCTAGATACATGTTTCCAGGTTGATGGTGCGTCTGTACCACTCGCTCCTTAGAAATCTGGATAGAATCTTTTGATTTCCTAGGTGACCGATGAGCATCAGTGCATGTCTCAAAGCGTCCTGTCTGTACGAAAAAGGTGCTTGGGGTACTCGAGTGAGTTGTTTAATGTTTCTGCATTATTTGGAGCCGTTGGATGGGGATATTTTTGCGATTTTCAATGTGGACCATTGGATGAGGTAGGGACGGATCGTGGATTGACGAATCCATGATTTAGTACTCGATTGGGCCAATTAACACCCCTGCCCTATCCGGGACCGTCGGATGAGGCTAGTCTCGAGATCTTCATTGTGGACTATAAGATCGAATAGTAAATTTTCATCCTATAAATACCTCGACAGGCTTACTTCTACATTTTTCTCATCCCAAATTCTCAATCTAGAGAGGAGAGAGCTAGATCTTTGTATGTCCAAAATTACTGATGAAATTCTCTAGCGATTAATATCTCTTTGTGCTCATTTGTTTCCAACGAAACCTTTTTCCCCTCAACAAGTAGACGATTCTGTCCCGGTTCATTCGTTTGGGAGTGCCGACGAGCTACTACATCGTCCCCTCAGGTTCAAGATCGAAATCTTGCTGACGTTGTCGTCTGAAATTCAACAAATTCTAAATCCAATACCCCATAGTATGTTTTTCGGTCACTTTCTTATTCCTTTTGGTCATTTTTATTTCCATGTTGTTTCTACAACCGTAGAGCTATTAGGATTGTGGCCACCGTGTAGGGTTGTTCTAAGTAGTGGTAGTGATAGAGATGAACAATAGGATTTCTAGATGACACCTCATACCACAGGTAGTTCAATTGGTGAAGCGGCTTGATTGTCTCGGACCACTAAACTCGGACGCCTCAAAGTCATTCGGGTGAATTATTTGATTAGCAAATGCCTTTGGCCTTTAGTTCCCGACTCATATTCCTGGGATTTCTATTGGCCCCGGATCTGGGTCCGGAGGGGACCTCTCAAAGCAGTTTTAGGAGAATCTCCGTACCTTAACCAATTTCTCCAGTTTCGGTGCTAACTGCTTGGTTCTAGCCTTTCTTGTCGCTTCCAGGTCTTTGATCACAAGTCGTGAAGTTACTCTACATTCAGAAGATAGTGTCCAAGCGGGCCCCATTGTCTTGGAAGGGCACAAGCTTCCCACTGGCAACACGTGGGAAATGGAAGGAGAAAAGAACGAGTTCCAGAACTACCGGATGCTGAATAAGTTGGAGAAGGCCCTTGGAGTAGAGTTGAATCCAGGGCTCTTTTACAACATATTGGCCCAGAGAGAAAAGAAATCTCATACCAGAGTGGGCATGTTCGGGTCCTGGAGCATAGGCCACATCAGTGCGGGAGCTACTCTCCCGCTCCACAACTATTTTGCGCCGTTCCTCAAGTTCTTGGGTATTGTGCCTTTTCAGCTTCTCCCCCAGGCGTATAAATTGCATTACGAGATGGCGTATATTCTGCGCCTCGAAGGAGATCCCACCACCCACCCCCGCGGAGGTGTTGTACTTTTACAAGTTGGAGACGCAACTAAATTCCAAAGACAAGATGCAGGACGAGTTTTGTAAGCTGAATGTCTGTGGCATTAGTCTGGCTCCATTCAAAACGTGGAAACATCTCCTGGATGTTAGGCATTATTGGTTCATAACATTCAGTTTCCTCCTGGAGAAGAACCCCACCTTGGTGCTGGACTTTCAGCGTGTGGATAAGTCATCCTTTTTCATTCTTCATCTAGCCCTTTGTTATGTTTATTGGAAACTCATGTTCCTGGAAAACAGGTCCGTATGCTCAAACTTAACTCACCAAGTCAATCCTGGACCGCAAGAAGTACTACGCTACTCTTAGTGCTGAGGAGCTGGATGTGGGAGGCTTCGTGACCACGGAGAACCTACGGCTGGTCAAGCTGATTGCCGCCCACCAATCAATAACTGCCCCTAGCTTCCGAGGGTTGCAATGTGAGAGGGATCCTACCCTGAGAGAGGAGCTGGCCCTTATTCACATGGA
Organism: Humulus lupulus; assembly: GCF_963169125.1. Lineage (NCBI taxonomy): Eukaryota > Viridiplantae > Streptophyta > Magnoliopsida > Rosales > Cannabaceae > Humulus > Humulus lupulus. The sequence continues at coordinate 224,303,720 of NC_084796.1, forward strand.
GGCAGTGGAGGTCGCGGTCAATGCGAATGCGAAGAAGAAGAGAAAAGAGCAGGCGCGCCATGCGGAGAGGGCCGCATCCGAAGAGTTGGATGCCCTTCTCGAGTTGAGGCAGCCCAACATTGGGGCTCCCAGGGCTAGACTTTTAGGGCAAGGTAAAACACCTTCGGTTTTAACTTACGCCCCTCATATTAAGAGCTTAGTTCAGAATAGGAAACAATTTTGGGATTATTTGATAGAGACTGCTAGCAATGTGGGGCTTCCTTGCCATATTACTGTAGACACGCTGACCCTCATGTACTCATCCTGGTTCCTTCAGTACGGTAGATTTTTGGACCCGGATGACATGGGAGACCAAATTCATTCTTTTGCACTAGGAGAGTTGAGTCATGCTTATTCTATGGATAAGGGTTCATCTCAGAGGACTTTAGACTTGCATGTTTCCTTTACATTTGTCTGTCACCCCCATTCCTTTATGTTACTAATCTGTTTTTTTATTCCTTTCTCAAGTGACCTGGACATGTCGAATCCCGTGGCCAAAAATGATGGAGATGATCAAGGCCAGGCTTGCTGTGACCAAGGCCTCTGCAAAGAAAGCTACCAGAGGCCCAGCCAAGAAGAATATAATCAAGCTAATACTTGAGGACTCACAACTAGACCTGGGAGCTTCTGACGAAGTTCAAGTTGCAGCATTGGTCCCGGCGGCTCTGACTAAGCAGCATCCATCCCAACCTGCTCCTCTCCAGGTCCATAATTTGGAGCAGGAGCCTTCGGAAGGAGGTGGAAGGAGTAAAAGGAAAACAGACCCTGTCGCTGCGGAGTCCTCGAAGTGGCCCAAGAAGGCCAAGACCAAGGTTTTCTCCCTGGCCGAGGAGCATTCCTCTGGTGAAAGCCTCATTGTCACGCAGGAGCTCCCAGAGGCTCCCGAGCTTCCAATTTACTCGGCTCAACCTGGGGACGAGGACTTGATCCTCCATATGGAGAGGATGAAGATGGTGTCCCGGGCTTGGGACGAAGGACGTGATAAATGGGATGAGGTAGCCCAGGCCCTGCTCATTCGCCGGAAGGTAGAGTTCGTCGATCGTCTAGAGGCGTTCGGTGCCCCCCAGTAGATTGTAGATCGGCTGGCAGCCGAGATCGAAATCTAACCTAAGCTGGGGCAGGACACAGCCCCGCTTGTTGCGGACTTGCTGGCCCAGGTGAGGAATACCATGTCCACCCTTCAGTTCAAGCATTATGCCACATTAGCTAACAGGGAGGAACTCTTTATCTCTCAGGCCATCTGTCATCAGGCCATTGCAGTAAGTCGTATGTCCGTCTGGGTTTCTTTTCTTTATCACCATTATTTTTTGTGTTATTTCTAACTCTGCTTTGTTCTAGGATACGTTGTTGGCTCACAAGAACGTGGAGTTGGTGGTCGAGATGGAGGTGAAGCTAAAAACGACCCAAATGGAGCTGGAGGGGGCTGTCAATCAGCGGGAGACTACCAAGGAGGCCCTCGCCAAAGAGGTCGCCCGGGTTCAGGCTGAGCATGAGGAGGCTCTGTCCAAGAAGGATGTTGAGCAAAAGAAATTGGTGGATACCTTAGAGGTGGAGCTATCTCATGCTCGCGACTCGGAGGCTTCTACTAAGGCGCTCTTGGAGGCAGCCGGGGTCCAACTTCTTCAGGAGAGGGAAAAGGTTGAATCTCTTGGGACACAGAACAAGGTTTTGGAGGCCATGGCTCAGTTGAAAATGAAGTAGAGTGAGGAGGCTCGCAAGGAGAAGGAGTTGGCTGATGAATTACTGGAGGCCACTATTGACGAGACTGTTTACATGGCCTGTCTCCAAGATAAAAATATGAATATCCTCCACTATCCAGATCCAACGGCGAAGAGGGCTAAATTTGAAGCTAAGGAAAGAGAGGGGGCGATGCTTCTTGCTAGGGATCAGCAATGTGAGAATGCTTTGGATGTCCCTGAACAGAATGAAGCCCAGGTCTAAGCCATTGTATTTTACTTTAGGACACCCTCTCTTCTTTCCATTATCTTTGTAAACACACATATTTTTTTTAAATGGCGTAGATGCATCTAAGACAATTTCTTATCTATCTGTCATGTTATTATATTGGTTTTTGTCATTACACAATGATTCCCGCTTTAAATTTATTTATTTTTCCTCGAAAATTCACTAAGTGTTTTACCACTTTGCATGAATTAGGGATAAATGTGGAATCCTGGTCCCCATGTCCAGGACCATTAGGGGAAAGATTGCAGAAGGTAACTACTTTGTCCTGAGACCAAAGTTTAGGTTTCGATGGCCTGGACCGTCTTAGATATTACCGAATATAACTTAATTGATTTATCCTGACTCTATGGTTCAGGTTCCAACGGCTTGGACCGTTATGGAATTCTCAGATATGACTTAGTTAATTAACTTGTTCCATACCCAAGGTTCAGGTTCCAGCGGCCTGGACTTTTAAGGAGTTATCAACTGTCGTCTGATTGATCTATCCTGACTCTGATGTTCAGGTTTCAACAACCTCAACCATTAAAAGTATGATTTAGGTAGAATTTAGTTAATTAACTTATCTCAAACCCTAGGTTTAGGTTCCAATCGCCTGAACCATTTACAAGACCAAATTTAATCAATCTAATCCTACGATTCAAGTTCCAATGGTTCTGGACCGTTATTAGGAAAACATGAATAGGGATTGGACTGTCCTGAACCATGTTAGGTTTGGACCAATCTTTTGGGAGTTGGGTTTTGAATCCCCCCAAACAATACGAATTCGAGTTAGGACTGGTCTTTGAGCCTTGCATCCTTTTTTAGGAGTTGGGTTTTGAACCTTCCGGACAATATGGGTCCGGGCTAGGACTGGGCTTTGAGCCTTGCGTCAATGGAACGGGGAATTCGCGTCTAAATGGGGAACGGGGAGGGGACGGGGATAACTTTCAATCCCCGAATGTTAAATGGGGCGTCGACAAGGATAGCATTCCCCGCCCCGACGAGGCCCCGTTTAAATTTTTATATATTTTATATGTATTTTATATCTTTCTTTATGTATTTTTGTAGTATAGTAGTAAACTTTTTAATATTTTAAATTTTTTTTTAGGATAGTGTTTAATATTTAAAATAAGAAATATTGTGCAATATTTTAATTTACATATAATTTACAGTTTTTATTTTAAAATTTATTTTTTAAATAAATGGGTTCCCTGTGGGGATTCCCCACCCATCCCCGACGGGGAATAAGCGGGGATGGGGCAGGGACGGAGATTAGAAATATAAATGGGGATGAGGATGGTGGGAGCACACCCCACCAATTCCATGCTTGTGTGCATCACTACTTGCGTCCCTTTTTTGGTTGAACCCCTCGGACCACACGGATCCGAGTTAGGGCTGGGCTTTGAGCCTTGCATCCTTTTTTGTTGGGAGTTGGGTTTTGAACCCCCAAGTCTATATGAGTCTGGATCAGGACTAAGCTCTCAGCTTTGCATCCTTTTTTTTTAATCCTAGACTTGTGTAGATGGTCATACCCCCCAAGTGACCAAATAATGTAGTCTAAGGTCACTTGTTCGTGTAAAAATTAAAGATGAACATGAACGTTTTCTTTTCTTACAACATTTCTTATGGTGTTTTGTCCACACCATTTTTATTAAAAAAGAAATGGCCCTGGGGCATACATTACTTGAAATAAATTTTTTTTAGAAAGAGTAGAATTAGATCATCCCGACTACTGATAGTACTGACGAAGGTGATCTGCATTCCAGGCCCTTAGGACCTCTGTTCTGTTTAGCCACTTTAAGCAATATGTTCCAGGACATACTTCGTTTTGGATCTCATAGGGTCCTTCCCAGTTAGGTCCTAGAACCCCCACTCCAAGATCTTGAGATGCATGGAAGACTCTTCGTAGGACTAGATCACCGGTTTCGAACCTCCGGCTCTTAACTTTTGAGTTGAAGTGCATTGCGATCTTTCCCTGATACATCTTCAGCTGCACTTGTGATTCTTTCTGGATCTCTTCAATGAGATCTAGGGATTCTTGGAGTAAGGCATGGTTCTGGGAAGGATGATATGTATCTTGTCTGTGTGATAGGACCACCATTTCTACTGGGATGACTGCTTTGCATTCACACACCATTGAATAGGGAGTATATCCGGTAGATTTTCTTTCTGTGGTCCAGTGCGCCCATAGGACGTGAGGCAACTCTTCCGGCCACTTGCTTTTGTAGGCTTGTAGCTTTTTCTTTAAAGTCCCCTTCAAAATCTTGTTCACGGCCTCTGTTTGCCCGTTTGCTTGAGACCTTGCGACTGCGGAGAAGCTTTTGATGATGCCATATCTTTCATAGAAGTTGTTGAAGTGGATGTTATCAAATTGCTTCCCGTTATCAGACACGATTTTGTGAGGGAGGCCATATCAGCATACAACGTTGTTGATGACGAAGTCTAGGGAATTTTTAGAGGTGATGGTGCTCATTGGTTCCGCCTCGGCCCACTTGGTGTAATAGTCGAGGGCTGCGATGGCGTATTTTACTCCGCCCTTCCCGGTTGGGAGGGATCTTACCAAATCAATTCCCCAATCTGCAAAAAGCCAGGGACTAGTCATCAGAGATGTCTTCATTGGAGGGGCTCGCGGGATCTTCGCGTACCTTTGGCATTTTTCGCACTTGTGGACGTAATCTACACAGTCATTCTTCATTGTTGGCCAGAAATATCCTTGCCTGAGGATCTTCTTGGATAAGCTGAGTCTGGCAATGTGATCTCCACAAAAGCCTTTGTGCACTTCATGCAAGACTGCGCTTATTTCGGTCCTAGAAACACATCTGAGATAGGGTAAGGATAACCCCCTGCAATAAATTTTGTCATCCATCATAACGTATATGGGAGCCTGGTACTGAAGCTTTCGGGTGGCGACCTGTCCGTGGGCAATTCCCCAGCAGTTAGATACTGGATGAGAGGGTCCATTCAAGATGTAGTATAATCAATGGCGTTGATGATTGCAAGAGCTTGAATACTGGGCATAGGTAGATGGTCGATGGGGACTAGCCCGGAGAGTTTTGCTTCAACATCCATGGCCAATTTTGCAAACACGTTATGTTCCCTGGGGATCTGACAGATGAAGTATCTTTTGAAAGATTGGAGTAACTCCTGGGCTCGCACCACATAGGCGACCATCTTCTCCTCTTTTGTTTGGTAATCTCCAGAAATCTTCCTGACCACCAGCTAGGCGTTGCTGTGGACTTCAATGTTCTCTGCCCTTACCTCCCGGGCTAAGCATAATCCGGCCATGCTAGGATGAAGGGCAGTACAGGGTCTATGGGTTCTTCATCCTCGATTATCCCAGTGCATTCTAGGATGAAGTCGGCAAGGGTCTGTCCCTTCATGGAGATCCTGGGGACATAAGCGATATCGAGCTGGCTCAACTCCATGGCCAACTTCAAAAGTCTTACCAATGACTCAGGTTTTTGTAATACTTGCCGTAGGGGATGGTTTTTCAGCACCTTGATGGCATGGGCCTGAAAGTAAGGTCTTAACTTCCTAGACGCGGTCAGTAAGCAAAATGTAAATTTTTCAATCAAAGGGTATCTGGACTCCACACCCAGCATCCTTTTGCTCACGTAATAGACTGGGAATTGGACTTTTTCCTCTTCTCGCACTAATGTGGCGCTGATGGCATGTTATGACACTACCAAATATAGGTATAGTGGTTCCCCATCCACTGTTTTTGATAAGATTGGCGCTTGGGACAGATGTTCCCTCAACTTTTGGAAGGCCTCTTCATATTCGGTTGTCCATTCGAACCTCTGGTTTCCGTGAAGTATGTGGAAGAACAGGATGCACTTGTCTGTGGACTTTGACATAAAGTGACTCAAAGCTATTATTCTTCCCGCTAGGCTTTGAACATCTTTGTGTTTTTGTGGTGACGACATGTTGATCAGGGCTCTGATCTTGTTCGGGTTGGCTTCTATCCCTCTTGAGCTTACTATGAAGCCCAGAAACTACCTGGATGCCACGCCAAAAGTACACTTTTTGGGATTTAGCTTCATCCCATACTTACGGATAATGCCAAATGTTTCTGCCAAGTCGTCTGCATGTTGGGCCAATGTCTTAGACTTGACCAACATGTCATCTATATAGACTTCCATGATCTTCCCCGGTTGGTTCCAGAACATTCTGTTGACCAGTCTTTGATAGGTGGCCCGAACATTCTTGAGCCTAAAAGGTATGACGATGTAGCACTATACGCCCTTGTTCGTTTGGAAGCTGGTGTGTTCCTGGTCTACTACATGCATCGAGATCTGGTTGTAGCCAGAGTAAGCATCCATGAAACTTAACAACTCATACCCAGATGTAGCATCCACCATCTGGTCAATTCGAGGGAGAGGGTAGCAATCCTTTGGGCATGCCTTGTTGAGGTCCATGAAGTCGATGCAAGTATTCCACGTTCCATTTGGATTTGGCACCAACACCAAATTTTCCAGCCAAATGGGATACAAGGTCTCTTGGATGAAGTTGATCGAGGACAACTTTTCAACTTCTAGCTTGAGAGCCTCTGCCCTTTCCACGCCTAGGGGCCTTCACTTCTACCGAACCGGAGTCACGTTCTTGTCAATGTTCAGGGCTTGACATATGACATTGCGATCAATCCTGGTCATATCCGAGTGGGACCAGGCCAGAACGTCCTGGTTTTCTTTTTCTCAGGCAATTATGGCAGCCCTGACTTCCGAGTTCAAGTTCCTCCCTACCCGGATCATTTTGGTTGGGTCGATGTCAGTGATGCACACCTCCTCAACTTCCTCCATGGGATCTAATGCCCTATCCGCCTCTATTCGCGGATCCAATTCGTCGTCCTCCCGGATCACCCTTCGTGATGGCTGTGGTGGTGGGATTGGATCAGCATTTTCCTCTTCGAGAGGCTCTTCGCGGACCATGAAGATTGGTCGGACGAAGACATGATAACATTTCCGGGCACTATTCTAATCTCCCCTTATAGTTCCTACTCCGTTGTTATCACACGGGAACTTCATGCATAGATGGCGGATGGAGGTTATGGCATCGAAGTCAACTAGAGCGGGGCACCCAAAGATCACGTTGTACGCAGTGGGGAAATCCACCACCACGAAGGTGCAGTACTTGAACGAGCCCTAAATCTCATTTCCTACCATCACGGGGAGTTGAATCTTTCCCATCAGGAGCAAAGAATCCCCATTGAACTCGTAAATCTATGTAGGGCAGGAGGCTAGGTCCACCTCCGTTAGCCCGATCTCCATGAAGGCTGGCTTGAATAGGACATTGACGGAGCTCCCGTCGTCCACCAACACTTGGGATACTCATTTTTTGCGATTTGGGCATCAATGACCAAGGGTTCGTAATGCTGGAAGTGAATGTTCTGGGCATCTTCCTCGTGAACGTTATGGGCAGGTTCATCAGCTTAGGACGCTGGGCCAGAGTCTGGACTGATGTGCACACCTCATGGTCGTGATCGAGCTCGCTGAGGTATCTTTTTTTATCGTTCCGGGACGGTCCTCCTTTGTAATGCCCCGAATTTCCTAATAAAGGTTAGGACCTTGATTAGGAGGCCGGGAGGGCCATAATTGAATTATGATGTTATTTAATGATCATATGCATGTTCATGTGAATTATATTATTATATGATGGTAAATGCATGCATATGGGAGTTTTTATTATTATAAGGGTATTTTGGTAATGTGGCCGCTGTGGGCGTAATTGTGTATTTTGGGTGCATGGTTGTGATTAATTAATATAGCCATATTATAAGGTGGATTTGTTCGAGCTATTCGGCATGAGACGATCATGAGATGTAAGTGTTCGATCTAGTCATAACGAGTTTAAGTTCGGGGCTCGGGGTGAGTCTCGGGGTCATTTTGATGATTAGGACATTACCGGGAATTAAAGGGTAATGGGATATGATTTATTGGCATTTGAGAATATTGAGTATAGCGGGAATTGGAGATCGTTAATTTTAATTAACGAGATAAGCGGGAAAGGACGGTTTTACCCTTGGGAGTGTTTATGAGCCTTTATTTGACCTAGGGGCAAAATAGTCTTTTCACCCCTAAGTTATATATCAGCCTTTGGGAGTGTTTAGAAGGTTGTAGAAGTGTAAAAAAAAACAGAGCCCTTATCTCCCTCTCACCCGTGCATCATCTCCTCTTCTTACCCTTGGAGGTTTTGGTCCCAAATTGAAGAAGCAAGCTAGGGAGTCAAAGCTTGGGGATTATAGATTGAGTTCAGACATTGGGAAGGATTCAAATCAGCTTAAGGTAAGGAATTGAACCTGAGTTTGAGCCATACTCTGTTTTTGAGTTAAGTTTTAGTTGGTGATTTATTGATGGAAAGTTTGGATTAATGGAAGTTTTGATTGATGTTTACTTTGGGTTTTGATGAGGGTGAGTTGTGGATGATGTTTAGTGGTTGAATTGGGTCTTAGGTTGGTGTTTTGGATTGGTTTGAAGGGCTGGTTTCAAGGGAAAACGCAGGGGAAGTCGAGCTGGTGCGTGCTGGGTTTTTGGCTGATTTGCGTAATGAGCCGCGGCATGGCAATGGTGCGCCGCGGCCCATGGTGCTTGACAGGGAAGGCCGCCTCTGTTTGAGGGGCACGCCGCGGCGCAGCTAGGGAGGGTCGCGGCCCTTAGTGGCTTTTTGGCCAGAAATGCGTTTTTAGCTTGGGGATTCAAGCCTTAGGCCTCGGGGTCGAACCTACTACCCGGTTGAGTAGTGTTTGATGTCTCGGAGGCTAGGTTTTGGTTTGGGAACCTTTTGTTATTCATTTTATTGATGGAATCCCATAATTGGTTATGACCAGGTAACCGCTAAAGGACCAAAAAGTTGATCGTTCTCAAGGGTCGTTCTTTTAAATCATTCTAGCTCAAATCTGGGGTAAGAAAACTGCACCCTGTGTAAATGTGACATGCATGGCTATTATTGATGCATGTTGGTTGATTATTAAGTGTGACATGCATGGCTATTACTGATGCATGTTGGTTGATTATTAAACGTGACATGCATGGTTATTATTGGTGCATGTTGGATTGTTCAGTATAATGCATGTGATGCATGAGAAACATGTGATTAGGACATGCTTTGAGTACTGAGTATGATGTTGTTCAGAGCTTGTGCCTCTGGGTTTGTGCATGGTCCTAATTGTATTAATACTTGTTAAGTAAGCATGCTGAATACATTGTTTATGGATATTGGACATGTGATATTTGTTTGGTGGCATTGCTTACTTGTGTATGGTACTGACTTATTAGTCAGAATCGGCAATGGCGTCAGATCCGTCTGTGAGGCTGTGATTTATTAGTTAAGCTCACAACGGGTTGGGCACTGGTCGAGTTTCACTGACCTGAGGGTCAGAAACGGCATGAGCGTCGAGGACGCAAGGCCGAATGAAGATTAGATCTAATCGATATCAGCGTTGAATGCCTCTATGACATTAATGCTGAACCGAACCTAAAGTCGATGAACTTATAAGCGCTTGCCTGGTCTAAGACCAGATGTTCAGAGCTAGGGCATATGGCCCCGGTGACTGTCTGTCACATGGCTGGGGAACGTTGTTCCATAGTTACAACTCTAGAGTCAGGAGGAAGGTTATGTTGGTGACTAATCACCATGCACCTATCCTGTTGAAGCTAGTGAGATGTTCACTTATTTATTAAGCCCTGGTGATCCTATCGTCGCATGGCCAAAGGGTGTTGTCCCCATATTTGTGACTTTTTGTGATAGTCATCTATTTGTTTGGACTGTTGGTCCTGATTAAGTAATACAATCACTGTTGATATTATATCATGTTATATTATGTTTTCTTGCTGGGCTTCGGCTCACAGGTGCTATGTGGTGCAGGTAAAGGCAAAAGGAAACTGGACCATCCTTGAGTTGGAGAGCTTAGGTGATGACGTGTACATATGCAGCTGCTCGTCCGCCACGGCCGAGGTTTAAAGTGGAACTAGGGTTAAACACTGTTTTGCCGCATAGAACGGCCTGTTGTAAATATTTTTTTGTAATAGACTCTGAAATTATATTTTTGGGATCCCAATATATATATTAGACATTCTAATGAAACGTTACATCTTAACCAAAGTTTTTAATCCCTAAACCGCTAATCACACTTAATTACACGATTTTGGCCAAATAACTCGATTAGCGAGTTTAGCACTATTTGCAAGGCACACCATAACGGTCCTTGGAGTTGGGGCGTTACATCCTTGGTTCGGGCCTCCTGATATTGTGGCCACATGGCCATCTAACCGAGGAGGTGCGATTCCAGGAGGATACTGCATCTCGGGCCCAGGAACCATAGGGCCTCCAGGTGATTGCACTATTGGGGCCCCCTGAGGGGCCTGTACTCCTGATCCAGGAGAATACCCACCTTGAGGAGTTCGGTACGACACTTGTGTGCCCGAGGGAAAAGGTTGTCCAGGAGTTGCGAGCAATTCTGGAACTCCCATTGGCATCCTGATCCATTGGTGGAGATGCCCCAGTTTGATCAAATTCTTGATCTCTTCATTCAGCTGACGACATTCTTCGGTCGTGTGGCCAACGTCCTTGTGGCAGGCACACCTTTTGCTGGTGTCGCTCCAATTCTTTCCCCTTTTATACACGGGGCTTGGTTTTCGGTAATGGACTACATTTCCTGTTGCAAGGTAGATGTTTTCCTGGGTGTCCACCAAGTTTGTGTACTTTGTGTATTGGGGCTCGTACCCCCTCTTTCCCTTACTCGTGGGCTCGAATCGGTTCTGACTTTTGCCTGATCTCTTTCCCCGGGAGGGGTTTATGCTTGCCTCAGCTGCTTCGGCCTAGGCTAGTTGGGAACTTCCAGGAGCGACACTATGCTCGGTTGGTGCCACTCCGTACCCGAAGAAAGGGGCGGATGGAGCTAGAGCAAATCCCGACGAAGTGGGCCCATAGATAGTTGGGGTCATAAATGGCATCCCAAGGGTTCCAATGAATCAAGGCGTCACTGAAGGTGCCAGATAGAAGTTTTCCATATACTGTGCTCCATACCTGGGAAAGGTTTGCGCTGTCGACTGGGGTGCGGGCTGCCACCCAAAGGCTTGGATTCATGCCTCCTCCCAGTTGATGAAACCTTGTGCCCTACTTATAAATTCTTCAAGATCGACTGCCTTGTTGCATTGCATGTCGTCCCAGTGGGGGAATCCATCTCTAATTTCGGACTGGAGAGCTACTAGGATATGTCCATCATCCACCTTAGTCTTTGAGGCTTCTTTCGTGAAGCATTGGATGTAAGCCCTATGGGTCTCCATGGGATGTTGTTTGATGGTTGCTAGCGCATTTACGTCCATGTCCAGCTTTATGGTGGCCACAAATTGTTTACAGAAAGCTGACTGCAATCCGGACCAAGACTGGATCGATCCCATCTTGAGTCTTTTCCACCAATCTTCTGCGGGTCTAGCCAGAGTGATTGAGAAACTCATGCATTTGTCGTTGTCATAGACATGTGCTATAGTCATCAGGCAATTGTAGCGAGACAAATGATCTCTGGGGTCAATGTCCCCAGTATAGGCGGGTATGTCCGGCATCTTGAACCCTTTGGGTAACATGATGTCCAGGATGTGCTTGGTGCACAACTCTTTTTCTTCATCTTCAGAATTAGATGCTCCACCTTCTTCTTTCCGGACCAAGCGGTCCATGACTTTTTTGAGAGCGGCCAGTTATTCCATGAACTTCCTAGTCATTCCATCATCCAGGGGGACTCTTTCGTTCCTCCTGTCGTTGAGGTTATTCCTCAAGTCGCCTCCTTGAGGGTGGATCTTTTCCTTTCAGGCCCACTCCTTCCGGGCGTTGAGGCCATCCTGCAAGTTCACTCGGGATGTGTCGTCTCCCGAACTGGCCGTTTCCGGCTCTTCTCCACATTTGCACCCTCCGTTATCCTTGTTCACGGATGCACTGGGATAAAGGCGCCTTCCCTGTTCATCCTGTCTGGGGACATTCCGGGGCTTTGTACCCTGCAGGCGCTTCCCCTACGGATTGTTTGGATGATTCCATCCTGAGACAGGATTCATCTGTTCTTTCCTAAGGATTTTCCCTGGGTCAGCCCTAGTTTTCGGAGCAGGAGGAGCTCTCTTTTGGGGGTTTTCTCTTTCAACTGGATCAACCATCTTGGCTTTCCCTTTGTCTTGAGCAGGTTTTGATGGACCGACTCCGGGATGCGGTGATTGCCCCGGAGGAAAAGTAGGGGCATCGTTGTTGGGCATGCCATTCTTTATATGTGGGACGGGCGGTTGCATTCCTGGGGGGGGGGGGGGGGGGGGTGGGGACGGTTTAAGGATTGGCTGCTAATCCTCGGGCATTAATAAAAGCCTGAAGAGCCAGGAGAGACTCTTGCATTTGGCGGGTGGCCTCCTGTTGTTCAGCCATCTTGACTTCTTGATCCAAGACTTGTTGTCTTAGGCGGACCACCTATGGATCCTCCTGTTTAGATTCCACATCCTTCTCATCAAGATCAACGGGTTCTCGGCCTCGTGATCTTCATACTCCCCTTCATCTTCCTCGTAATAGCCTTCCTCGTGCTCACCCCCCTCCCCGAAGTTTTGGGAGTCTTCGGGCAGAGGCCCATGGTACGACACTTCCTTTGGTTGGTCTTGCGAAAGTGGTTGGTTTTGCAATGGTTCTCCATTGTCTTGCTGTTTCTGTTGAGCGGTATCAAGCAAAGTATGTCTAGGGAGACCAACCTCAAGATTTCTGGGGGACACGTCAGCATCAAGGAAGACTAGGCTTGTACTATCCGGACCTATGGTCCGGGTTCATTTACCAATATCCAGGATAGTTTACCTATGTCCTCGTTCGTTTACCAAGACCCAGGTTCATTTATCAAGGCGAACATCTTGTTGATGGCGTCTTCTCCTGGATCCCACTTGATGGGATTTGTCTTCTCGAGTGAATTGTTCGCCATCACAATTTACTTCCCGGATGATGTAGATTGAGAGTGATCAGGGAGATGATGCAGGCCTGCACCTTAGTTCTGACCCCCTCACTATGCTTGCACTACTTGCCCATTATCGAGCTTAGTATGGTCTGGGTCGTTAGGGTTTCCTTATTCATTGTTCATTGGGTCTAGGTTGGGCCCAGGTCTCTTCTAAGGGCCCACAGACCCGTTCGGTCCTGCCACATGTCATAGGTGGAAAATATGGATAACATGAAGCATCTATATATATATATATAGAATGTATATGTTAGGAACATTATTGATATGTATATTTTATGAACATTATTTATATATTATATTTTATGACTACGAGGTTATGACTGTGTACATGGTTATTGAAGTAAGCATATTGTTTTTAGGATGACTTTGTTCTCAATTTTTTGTGTAGGCACGCACTTACATTGAGATCTAGTGAGTTTAAGCTTGAAGGCAATTTCAAAACTCAATGTGAAATCTTTTAATATAAATATGCTTTATTTGTGTTTATTTATGGACGTGATTTTCTGTTTTGTGATTTGTGTTGTTATATTCATATGAAAAGTTAATTCAAGAATCATCTATGGAATTGTATTTTATATAAGTACCTCCAAGTGGATCATGACTTGATCATGAGATTTATTTTAAAGTTAGGCATAAGTATTATATTTAGACACTCCATGTGTATTTGATTTTGTCACATTTGATTTACTGTTATGAATTTGTAAAAAAATGATTTTTTTACTATATAAATATATAAAATAAAATTATTATGTTTCGATGCTAATTCTATCAATACAGCCTTCTTTCACACTTTCTTTTTACAAAAAAGAGTATCTCTGTTGGTAAGCAATAGTGATAATTTTAAATGTCCTCTCTATTGCTTAACATTAGTACGAAATCAATATTGAGGAATCTTAGTGAAAATTTTCCTGCCACTATTAATTATAGGGGGATTTATGGAACTTTAGTGAGAAAAAAAAGTCATTTGTAAAGTCTCTATTTGTTATACTGTTTGTCAATATATATTATCTCTTATGCTTTCAATATCAATAGAATGGAGGAAGATGAAATAATATGGAGGAATGACATTGAGAGTGAGCTTCTTAATTTGAGCAATGAAATGAATAAAATAGTGTTTAAGAATAACATTGAGTATGAGCTTCGCAATTTGAAAAAGGAAGTAAATGAAGTAGTGTGGAAGAATCATATTGAGCACGAGATTGACAATTTGAAGAAGGAAACGAATGCAATAAGGCAGTATATGAAAACAAAATGGAAAGTGGACTCGGAAATAAAATTAGAGCAAGATCTTGAAGATAAAAAAAAATTAAAGCGTTTGAGCTATGATAAAGACTTACATGTAACGGAGAAAAACAATTCATCGACAAAATAGTATGTGGCTCGCATAAGTAATTCCATAGGAAATACAATTTTGTTGGAAGAATTTAAGCTGAAACATACACTAAGGATTAAAGACAAAGAGATGTTGGAATATATAAATATATATATATATATATTTATATATATATTCAAACTGCAATGATACACTATAAATGTTAAAAAAAATTATTGTTGTTAATTTTACTTTCTCATATGTCTTAGTTAACATATCTTTTTATATTATAGGCAAATGATTGTAAAGAATGATGTCATTCATCTTATACGATCTAATTTTCTTTACCTTGGCCCTGGGAAAGAAGTAGAAATAATGGTAACTATGGTGTCTATATTAAGAATAATGTGTTGGATGACTACATTGTTTATCTAATTTTTTTTAGTCAATATATAGTTTGTTACTATGGTCTCCAACTTATTAACCACGGAGAACCAAAACTTGTGGAAAAGCAAGAATATGGTATCTTCCAGCTCGAATTACTGTGAGTATTTGAAACATTTGTGTACATAATTAGATTGTAAGGAAAATGTAACATGATTATATTGGATTGTGTAGGATGAAACACTACCATACAGCAACTTACCACTTTACCAACGTTGAAAATATATGCATTACTATGATTTATACATAGGTTCTCTTGATGTATGCCATGAGGTATGAAAATATCATACGTAAATTTGTTTAAGGGTTTTTTATTTTTCAAAAATTAAAAATAACATCAATTAATTTTAGATTTGCATTCCAATGTTATTATGGAAACATTATTCTCTTTTAGGATTGCTAGTGCATCTAAATATAGTTGAAGTTTGGGACTCACTTTCTAATAAAGATACTCCAATATTATATTCATCCAAGATTAAGAAAATAGTAAGTCTTAATTTTTTTTTAAACATTATTTTTAATTTTAAAAAACGTTTATTTTAATTATCTTGGTAATGATATTTTTACATATGATGCATGGAATCATAGCTCTGTAATCTTGATTTGGGTCTCGAGAGTCAGATTAAAAAGATGCCAGCTAATTTCAATTTTGCTAGCTTCTCCATTAGACATTCTAATTACATCCCGAAACAACCAAATTTGTTTGAATGTGGAGTATTTACTATATTATCCATGCTTACAAACTGCAAAGTTGACTCGTGATCATTTGTGGTTAGATTTTCTCATTTTTCTTTTCTTTTTTTAGTATTATATTGTGAATCTTATATTCATTTTTTTTTACAGTTTGATTCCAATGAAAAAAGATGTTTCATAGCTTGTTGGTTGGCATATTTACAACTTTAATAAAGGAAAACTATTGAAGGAAGTACAAGACTTTCATTTGAGTGAAAAATCATAGAATATTATGGTATACTAAGTTGGGATGTTATCTTAGTAAAAAAATGATATATAGGTTGATTTTGATTGTCTTCTTTTATCTTTGCATTTCCCTACAATGTAATAACAAATTCAATCACCTTAAACAAAATAATGGGGACGAATTGAATTTTTCTCATAATTTGGTTGATTTGTTTATGTTATGTTTATTTCATATATTATCTTTAATGTTTTTGTTTGCATTTTCAAAATGCAACTATAGTAAGACTTTTTATTTGTTGTAAATCTGACCCATAGCGTTTATAAAATATTTCGTAATATTTTATATAATGTTAAATCTTTTTCTTTCAGGGTAATAATATAAAATGACTAATTTGTCCTCACTTAATCTAAATTAGTTTAACCTTTTATAAATGAATTAAAATTATATCATAAAGAAAAACTTAAGTAAATAAAATTAATTTGAAAAAATAGCCTAACACGTGTTATATTCATAATTGGCCAATTTTTTTAATTAAATTGATTTTATAATAAAAAAGATATTAAATTAAAAGAAAACATATTAAAATAATAAATATTTTTCCTTTCTCTCTCCTCCTCTCTCGTTCTGTCTTCTTCTCCCTCTTGTTCTTGGGATGAAGCAGACCAATGTCACGGTTTAAATGGCAAAATTATGTTTATCCTTTTCACTGACTTGGGACTTTCATAATCACAGGCGGTTGTATATAGCATACAAAAGTTTTGAAAATATAAATGAAAAATTGTAACATTTCTTATATTAATCTATATATAAATTCAGACTTTTCCTTTATATTAATCAAACAAATTCTACACCACACTTTTTGTACAAATAGCTTAGAAAAAACAAACTAAAGTAGAAAAGAAAAAAAAACAACCCAGATCAGCCAAGCTCCTCAACACAGACGAACCAGGCCCTCCGAACCCAGAAGTGGCCTAATTCATCGAGTTCCACCTCTGTTGAGCCAATCCAGATATGCCAAACTTTCGAACCTAGATCGGTGCAAACCCAGCGGTCGCCTAGTTCGCCGAGCTCCAAGTCAGTTGAAGATGTGAATGCAAGATGGCTCCCGTCGTTGCCCAGATTGCTCTCTTCAAAAGTTCTGGAAGAAGACTTGTTTGCAAAAAATAATTTATCAATTTTTGCAGAAGTTTATAATTGCACGGAAGGGTGGCCTTCGTTGTTCCTGAGATAGAAGGTTGGGAGAGAAAGGGGGGAATGGGAAGAAAGAGAAAGGATAAAAGAAGTAGGTAATCATTTTTTGTTATAATGTGTTTTTGCAAATAATTATTTTGGTACTTTCTGTTTTCAATAATGTTCATATGTTAATTTGTATTTTAAAATCGTACATATTTGATACTCTAAATTCAAATTTAATTAATAAAATTTTACCAATTTAACCAAACCACTGTTAATTAATTATGTAAGTTCTAAATTTAAATTTAATTACTTAATTATATATAATTGATGACAGTTTGATCATATTGACAAAATTTTATCTATCAAATCTGAGTCTAAGGTATCAAATATGTATAATTTTAAAATACAAGGTACCATATGAACATTATTGAAAACAGATGATACCAAAATTATACTTTGCAAAAACATAAGTACAAAATGAGCAAATTCCCGAAAAAGAAATAAATAAATAATTAAAAAATATAATAATTCTGAATATAATTATAAAATTACTAAAAAAATCAATTAATCTAGGGACAAAATGGTATTATTCAAAAAATAAGTTGACTAAACTATGAAGAATGGTATCAAATATGTACAATTTATAATTAGAAGTATCAAATTAACTTTATACTATAAATGTATTTCAATAAAATATATGGTACCAATTATAGACCTAATATTGTAATAGTGCTAAAATGCCATTTTAAATTGTTTTTTTTTATTTTATAAAATAAAAATATAAATTAGAATCAAGAATGAAGATAAAAAATGAGGAAACAATCAAAAGTGAATCTCGGAATAAATCTTAAATAAAACTCTTTTTAAAATATTAATTAATAATATTAATGTGAACCATTGTATCCAATGTCTAATAATAGATTAACCATTTATGGGTAATAAAAATAGTAACCATTGAGAAATAGTTAATATATATATATAATAGAACAATTACTAATTTGGTTCTTTTAGTTTAAGCTAATTATCATGTTTAATCCGAAGTTCCTAAAACAAATTAAAAAAATAAACCCTTATTAATTCAAATAGTAAAAAATAGCCCACTTGAGTTGTTTTTAGTCTGAGTAAGACAAAAATACCCTTACTTATTTGATTAAACTTAAACTTTTAAATAAATAAAACCCAAAATAAAAAAAATGTTTTTATTTATTTAATTTTAGACTTTTATTAATTAGTTTGATTAATATTTTACAAAATATTATAAATTATTTTTATAATATATATATATATTAGACGACACTCTTAATGGATATTGTCTATGGATGTTTACTTTAATATTAATCAATGGATTAAGATCAATGATTCATATTTATAATTGTTAATTAATATTTCTACAAATAAATTTTAACTTTTTTAAACTCTTGGAAGAGCTACCTGATGACAATGCGGTCACATATTTATTAATTAAAAATAAAAAAAATCTTATTTAATATTCATTCTGCATTCCTTCTTCATTTTTGATTCATTCATTTTATCCATTCTATGAGAAAAAAAATCATTTTTAAATTAATGAGAATAATTAATGTGACAATTATCTTTCCAACTGATATTTATTGCTTAATTAATCTAAAAAATTCAAAATTATTGATTTTATATATTTTATTGATTTATTTTCATCATTATTATAATATTTCCTCATAAAAAATGTATTTAGTAATTTATGGTAACCATCTATGGGTAATAACTATTGAGAAGTCTTCTATATATATTATTAGTGCACTTTAGGTAACAACATTTGTGTCTCTGTCAAGAAAATTTTGATTAAAAATTGAAAACAAGGTCTTTTTTTTTAGTAATTTTGGAAACTCGTATTTAAACTTAGTAGTGGGCATAAAGGGCATAAAGCAAGGGAACCAAAGTAATAATTTCTCCAAAAAGTTTAATTCTCAATTCTTAATAAATAAGATATATAATTCAAAATTTAATATGAGAGGTAAGAATGCATAATATAAATAAATATTTTTCACATGGTCGACTCAAGCTCTCTTAAGGGATCTTAAACATAATTATTGATATAATAAATAGAATTTCTGACATGAACTATTACCACTTTAAAATTGTGGCCCCATATATTTTGAGTTGTTAAAAATTCTCCTCAAAGTTATTATTACCCTATTAATTTTTAGAGATAGAATTTTGGATTGTGGAATAGACATACCGTACTTATATGTTAACCACTTATTTAGGTATTAATATTAGGAGTGCTTGCCACATAAAATACTTGACGTTTTCAACTTTATAGACTTGTATACCCAAAAAATTTTCGTTGAACATTACCATTTTGTTGTATCTGTTACTACTAAGGTTGTTAAGTGTCATTTCAGCTAACTAAGCTGTCAGGTATCATGTTCTCATTGCTCCGCATTATATTTTTATTAAAAAAAAACTTATTAATTTATTTTAAAATTTTAAAAACTAATTAAAATAAAATTTAAATTATAAAAAAAATCAAAAGCAAATTTTTTTCCACCCTCACCCTCTCTCTCTCCCCGATCTTTCTCTCCTTCCTATCTTCCTCTCTAACCCACTATTTCTTTACCTAATCTCGATCTTTCCTCCTCTTTCTTTTTCTTAATCTTCTTCATCAACGATGGGGCTAGGTCGAGTATCTGGCAGCAACAGGGCTGTTGCAACGGGATTGGGTCAAGTTTCTGGGTGATGATGGGGTTGTTTCTGTAACAACCCTCAAAACATACAAGACCAAGTCATGCAAAAATTTAAAATTTTTTACTTTTAACTCATTGTACCAAAAATCCATATAAAAAAACTTTTAAAAGATCGTGTGCGCATACTTTTAGTTTAAGTAAACAGAATTACAACTCCCATTTTACAGAGTTAAAGCAAAACAATTGTCATAAAAGAAATAACAAGCTCCCAACGTTTCTTTTCAAAATGGTGTTCCATCAAAAACCTCCCCAGGTCGGGCCATATGTACATATCCACAAGCAGACTCCGGTGCTCACTGCTCAACTTTGCTTTTGCAGTTACCTACAACATGAAACAACTAGGTAAGCAAAAACGCTTAGTAAGAATAGCCTTGCACACAAATATACTAAACCCAATAACGGGTTGCCCTAAGGTAGTTATCACTACCTATCATTAGGGTATTGGATAAATCCCAACCCTATCATACAATTCTCAAACAATAGCCAAATCAGAATCAAATGCTTGGATTGTACCTAACAAACAACACTGCACTTATCATGATAACATGCACTCAAAAAACCCTAGAACACTCAAGATATATAACACATATCATGATTGTACCTAACAAACAACGTTACAGATATCATGATAACCTGTACTCAAAAAATCCCAAAACATTCAAGATATATAACACATATCATAACTAATCAATGAATCAACAGCAAGGGATCTGGGTCTAAACCCGATTCCAGCATTTATGTCCTGGCTCCAACCCGGACCAAATTACCATTACCCTGGCTCTGACCCGGACTATATTACCATTGTTGTAGTGTCTCAGAATTTTACGTAGCTAGATAGTAGTAGTAGTAGTAGCTAGTAGTAGCTTGTAGTATGTTAGTTTCCGTGGATTTTGGTTCAAGTCGGGACTTAGTTGGAAACTCATAGCAACAGTTATGGATTTTATAAGTTTAACCTATAGTTTAGGAATATTAATTATAGTGTAAGGTTTGATTAATATAGCTGGTCCTAGAAATATTATTTATTATAACCTAAGGTTTAGACAGAATTATTAAGGAAGTGACACTTCTCACAATCATGTTTATTAAGGATTTAAGTATTTTTTATGACTAGTTTAATTAAAAGAAAGATCTAGAAGCTCTAGAACCTTCCAGCAGCTATTAGGATCACATTTTTACTCGGTCAAAGTTGTTTAATCTATTCAAAATATGCGGAAAGAGTGCAAATACGTGTTTGATATATCAACGTATGCCGATATATCGCAGCAATAGGGGTCGATATATCACCTACAAGAGATACGGAAAACACGTCGACTTCGCACGAACGAAAGCATGAAGGCTCGGGGTAAAGGTCCGGGCGATATATCGCCCATGGTAGGCGATATAGCGCCTCTATGAGTCATTTTTGTTTAATCTTGAGGATTTAATTTTGAAAACAGCCTTAACCACTTGGACTTGCTCTTGAATGATTTTGACCGAGTTCTGGGCATCTGTTGAACGAAAAATTCAAATCTTTTTCATTTTATATTCATTTATTTATTCATTCTAAAATGGGTTAGTTTCACTCCTTGAACTCTATAAATGGAACCTAGTACTCAGGCATTTCACTCATCATTCAATCATTATTTAGAGCATCCAAGCTGCTAAGGTACTATAGAGATAAACACTTAGGTTTTGGGTTAAAAGCTTTTCCAATCTAAGCTTTTCTAAACACTTGGGAAGTAAGATAGAGTGTTATTTTAGTATCGAGGTGTAGATCGAAGTCATAGTTCATCCAAGGTATTCTTATCCTTAAGTTCAGTTCTTCATGGTTCTTTAGTTTTCTTTTGTTTTCATTCAGATCCTAACTCTTTGTTATGATTCTTGGTTAGGTGTTTAAGTTTTTTTTACTTAAGGTTTTCGGTAAATTTTCACTTTGATGGTTTAGTTCTCTTTTTCATCTCCATTTCTTTAGGAAACTCATGGTTTTACTGTTGGATTTAGGAGTGTTCCAAATCCCGTTCTTGTCTCCATATCCTAGTTTTAGTAAGGAAAATAGGTTAGATTATATGTGCTTATATGATATGTTTTATGCTATGATATGATATGTAATATGATATATGATATATGTTTTGTAGTTGCTTGGGCATATGACTTGCTTAGATAGCAAGCCCCATGAATTTTTATCATTTTCGTGGTTTAGAGTTATGATTTATACTACCTCGATTAGTAGACAGAGGACCTAGATGGGTTATCATATACTATAGTTGTGACCTAAACTACCTCGATTAGTAGACTGAGGACCTAGATGGTTTTATCACATACTGCGTTAATGAGTTAATGGCCATTAATATTGTAGTCCTATATGATATGCGTTTTTATTGTCATATGTTTTATAGTATATGCTTTATGATATAGTCTTATGTTTTATGATTTATGACATATATGTTGCAGTAGATTTTCTTTGCTGGGCATTAGGCTCATTCCTTTCATTTTAGATGATGCGGGAAAGTATGGAAGGCGGAAAGGATTCGTGGCATTTTGGCATGTGTGTTGTGGATGAATGGATTGAATGGACTGTTGGAAGATCGAGGATGATGTTATTTTTAAGTCTTTTGATTTATGTTCTTATGTATTTCCGCACATAGTTTTTAAACAATTTATTAAAGTTTATGTTTTTATGCTTTATGTACTAAACAATGGGTACCCATACCGTATTTTGTAAATCCTACAATATTTTGGGTTTTAAATAAAGTTATGTTATTTCTTATGTATATATTCCAAAATAGTAGCTATGTTTAGTAGTTTTAATGGTCCGAGGTCTTAGAAATAGTCAGGGAAATACAGTTGGTATTAGAGCCACAGTTCATATGCATGAAGTTCTCCTCGATACACACGCACAAGCTCCGAATCTAACCGCCAATGTAAGTGTTTATGTGTAATGACTCAACTACTTATAAGACCTTGGACCATTAAAACTACTAGACATAGGCACTATTTTTTAGAAAACATACATAAGAAATATTTATAACTTTATTAAAACTCCAAAGTGAATATTGCAATACATTAATGAGCGGTATGGGATCCCATTGTTTCAAAATAAAACATAACTTAAATGAAGTAGTTTACAAAACTAAATGCAGAAATACATAAAACGTAATTTTAAAGAGACTAAAAATAACGTCATCCTCGAATCGTCACACAGTCCATCGAATCCCTTCATCCTTAATACACAAACCAAGCTACCAATAATCCTTCCGCCGCCATAATTATTTTCCTGCGTACATAAAAATAAAGGAATGAGCCTAATGCCCAGCAAGGAAAATCTACTAGCACATACAACATAAAACATAAACATAAGACTACAAAACATATAATATAAAACATATATCACAACTCTGACCCATGTACATGGTAAACATTAGGGTTTGCTAGCTAAGAAACTATGAGCCTCAAAATGCATTGAGGTTTTCTAGCTAAGCAACTATGAGCCCTAGATAACATAAAAGCATTGGGGTTTACTAGCTAAGCAACTATGAGCCTCAAAATACATTGAGGTTTGCTAGCTAAGCAACTATGAGCCTCTAGCAACATAAAAACATATTCATATATATCATAACATAACATATTATAACATAAACATATCATAACATATAAGCATATAGAAACTATCCTATTTTCCTTACCAACACCGGGATATTTAAGAACAAGGAGGGAATTTGGAACACTCCTAAAACCAACAATAACGATGGTGAGTATTTCTAAAGATAAGAGATGATAAAGAAGAGAACTAAAACACCAAAAAGAAGCTTACCAAAAAGAAACCTTAAGTTCAAAGAACTTAAATACCTAACCAAGAATTGAAAACAACGAGTTAGGATCTGAATGAAAACTAAAGAAAACTAAGGAATTAAACA
Organism: Humulus lupulus; assembly: GCF_963169125.1. Taxonomy (NCBI): domain Eukaryota; kingdom Viridiplantae; phylum Streptophyta; class Magnoliopsida; order Rosales; family Cannabaceae; genus Humulus; species Humulus lupulus. The sequence continues at coordinate 224,327,133 of NC_084796.1, forward strand.
GAAATGAACTTAAGAATAAGAATACATTTTGAATACTAGAACCAATCTACACCTTGATATTGAAAACACAGTCTATATCTCACTTCCCAAGTGTTTATAAAGCTTAGGATGATAAACTTTTATCCCAGCCTAAGTGTTTATCACTCTATATTAACCCTAGCAGCTTGAAGGCTCTGAACACAGCTTGAAGAATGAGAAAAATGGCTGGGTACTAGGTCCTATTTATAGAGTTCAAGGAGTGAAACTACCTCCTCTTATCTTGAATAAAATAATGAATATTAATTGAAAAATATTTGAATATTCGTTCAACAGGTGCTTAAGACTCGGTCAAAAATGTTCAGAGGCAAGTCAAGAGGTTAAGGCTATTTTTAAAATTGAAAAACCAAACTTTAAAAAATACATAGGTGGGGCCGATATATCACCCCCTATAGGCGATATATCACCTCTCTCAGTATTCCCGAGGTTGGTTCGATCGTTCGTGCAAAATCGACGTGTTTTTCGTATCTTCCGTAGGCGATATATCGGCCCCTATGCTGCGATATGTCGGCATACGTGAATATATTAAACACGTAATTTCACTTTTTCAGCATAATTTGAATTGATTAATCAGGTTTGACTGAGTAATACGTGATTCCAACAAGTTCTGGAATGGTCTAGAGCTTCTAGAAACTTCTATTTTTGAATTATCCACTTAAAATGCTTAAATCCTCAAATAAACAAGATTGTGACAAATGCCATGCTCTTAATGGTCTTGGAAGATTCTAGAGTTTCTAGAACTTTCTCTTATTTAAACTATAATTAAAATCTTAAATAAACATGATTATGACAATTGTCATACTCTTAATGATTCTATCTAAACCTTAGGTTATAATTAAAATATTTCTATGACTAAAAATATTAACCAAACCTTATGTTGTAATTTATATTTCTAAACTATAGGTTAAACTTATAAAATCTATAAGTGTTGGTACGAGTGTTCAACTAAGTCCCGGCTTGAACCAAAAATCACAGTAACTATCATACTATAACTACTACTTGCTACTACTACTACTCTCTAACTAGCTAAGTAAAGTTCTGAGACTCTACAATTCTCCCCTACTAAAAACAATTTCGTCCTCAAAATTTACTTACCAAACAATTCCGGATATCGTGCTAACATGTCTTCCTCCAACTCCCACATTGCCTCCCGTTCAGAACTATTACTCCTTAGGACTTTGACTATCAGAAAACTCTTAGACCGTAAATTCTTCATCCCTCTATCTAGGATGCTAACCGGTCGTTCCTCGTAACTCAAGTCTTTCTGGAGTGCTATCGTATCATACTTGAGGACGTGAGATGGGTCTGACACATACTTTTGTAGCATCGAGATGTGGAACACATTATGGCCATCTGCTAGAGCTGGCGGTAGGGCTAATCTATATGCAACTGCTCCCACTTTGTCCAATATCTCAAAAGGACCTATAAACCTGGGACTAAGCTTGCCTTTCTTCCTGAACCGCTTCACAACTTTCATAGGAGATATTTATAAGAAGACTTGATCTCCGACTTTGAATTCCACATCACGCCGCTTGGCATCCGCATAACTTTTCATACACTTCCTAATCAATGCTACTGCATCCTGAGCTTCTCTATCTGCTTTGGGTCCAAGTATTTGCCTTTCTCCTACCTCGTCCCAAGTAGCTCGTAGGGTACCATCCTGATAGTTGACTGGTAGCTATTGTTGTAGGAGAATTCTATCAGCAGCAAATACTTACTCCATGATCCTCCGAAATCAAGTACACAAGCGCGCAACATATCTTCTAAAATCTGTATGGTATGCTCGGACTGACCGTCTGTCTAAGGATTAAATGTCGTACTAAGACTTAACTTGGTACCCATGGCTTGCTGCAAGCTTCCCCAAAATCTCGATGTAAACACCGATCCTCTATCAGTTACTATTGTCTTAGGAATTCCATGTAGTCTTACTATTTCTTGAACATAAATGTCTGCGTATTGATCTGCTGTATATGAAGTCTTGACAGGCAGGAAATGAATTGACTTGGTTAATCTATCTATTACTACCCAAGCTGAGTCGTGCTGCTTACTTGTTTGTGGTAAACCCGTCATGAAATCCATGGCTATATCGTCTCATTTCCATTCTGGAATGCTAAGTGGTTGTAATAAGCCTGCAGGTCGCTGATGTTCTGCTTTCACTTGCTGGCATACTAAACATTTAGACACATATTTCGCTATATCTTTCTTCATTCCTGGCCACCAATACATTGCCTTAATGCCGTGAGTTATCTTGGTCGACCCTAGGTGAACTGAGTATGGGGTATTGTGTGCTTCTTAGAAAATCTTCATCTTAATCCCTTGATCATTCGGCATGCATACCCGATCCTTATATCTTAGTAACCCCTGTCCTGATATTGAGAAATCTGTGGCCTTGCCTTCTTTAACTGCATCCATATGTACTACTAATGTGTCATTATGCCCTTGCCCAATCTGTATATCTTCTAACATACTTGACTGGATGGACAAGTTAGCCAGCTCACCGATGACTACTTCTATTCCGGCACTAATCAGCTCCTGCTGTAGCGGCTTTTTAACCCATCTAATGCCGCTAGACTTCCATAGCTCTTTCTACTTAGCGCATCAACAACTTCGTTTGCCTTTCCCAGGTGGTATAGGATTTTCGCAGTCATAATCCTTCACTAATTCTAACCACCTGCGCTGCCTCACGTTAAGCTCCTTTTGAGTGAAGAAATACTTTAAGCTTTTGTGGTTCGTATAAATCTCACACCATTCTCCATAAAGATAATGGCGCCAGATTTTTAATGCAAAGACCACCACTGCCAAATCCATATCATGTGTTAGATAGCGTTGCTTGTACTCCTTCAACTGCCTTGAGGCGTAGGCTATCACCTTGTCATTCTGCATTAGCAGACAACCTAATCCTTGCTTCGACGCATCGCAGTAGACTACAAACTTGTCGTTGGGTGTCGGTACACAAAGTATTGGTGCTGAGCATAGCTTATCTTTAAGCAACTGGAAGCTCTCTTCACACTTATCAGTCCAGTTGAACCTCTGCTGTTTCCAGGTTAGGCTGGTAAGCGGAGTGGCTATCTTGGAAAAACCCTCTACAAACCTCCGATAATAGCCTGCTAGTCCCAGAAAACTTCTTACCTTGGACGCGTTCTTTGGTCTTGGCCAATCCTTCACAGCCTCTACTTTAGTTGGGTCTACAACAACTCCTTCCTTGGATACTATGTGCCCAAGGAACGCTACTTGCAAAAGCCAAAATTTGCATTATGTAAACTTGGTGTAAATTAACAAGGTCATCCTTAAATGTTTCTCGTGCTCGACTTCGTCCTTTGAGTACACCAAGATATCGTTGATGAACACTACGACGAATTTGTCCAAGTAATCCTTGAAGAACCTATTCATTAAATCCATAAACGCGGCTGGAGCGTTGGTAAGACCAAAAGACATAACTAGAAACTCGTAACGTGTTCTAAAAGCTGTCTTAGGAATATCCTCTTCCATACCTTGAGCTGATGATACCCGGACTGTAGATCAATCTTTGAGAACATGGTTGCCCCTTGGAGTTGATCAAACAAGTTGTCAATTTGGGGTAGCAGGTACTTATCCTTAATTGTCACCTTACACAGCTCGTCGTAATCTATGGACATCCGCATATTTCTGCCCTTCTTCTTCACAAATAGATTCGGTGCTCCCCATGGCGAATGGCTCGGTCTAATGAAACCTAAGTCTAAGAGTTCTTGTAGCTGCGTCTTTAACTCTTTGAGTTCATTCGGTGCCATCCGGTATGGTCCCTTTGAAATAGTCTCGGTGCCTAGTACTAGTTTGATTGTGAAGTCTGTCTCCCGTGTCAGCGACAATCCTGGTAGTCGTCAGGAAATATCTCTGGGAATTCCTTTATAATGCAGACGTCTCCAACCTTAAGTGGTGTTTCCTTTACCACATCCGTGACGTTGGCTAAGAATGTGTAACATCTTTTTTTCTATCATCCTCTGAGCTTTAAGAGATGAAATAAGCGGCGTACGTAGTCCTAAAACTTTTCCCATATAGCATAGTTTCTTACCGTCAGGAGTCTCGAACATCACTTGCTTACGTCTGCAGTCAATGGTTGCGCCATGCCTTGCTAGCCAGTCCATTCCTAGTATCACGTTGAAGTCTTTGATCTCCAGTTCTATCAGGTCTCCTTCTAGTTCTACGCTCTCAATTTTGATTGGTACGCCTCGTAGTATCCGTGATGATAGGACTATTTCATCCGAAGGCAATTCTGTCACAAACCTAGTTCTACAAGGTTTGTCTAATTTCTCTATCATTCCTAACGAGATATACGAGTATGTTGTTCCCGAATCAAACAATACTAGAACATATACTATCGAGGATAGGAATCTGACCTGTGACCACTTTATTGCTAGTGTCAACTTCTCCCTGGGTTAAGGCAAAGACTCTAGCAGGAACCATCTTGTTGTCCCTTTTTCCTCTGGCTTGAGCTGACATTGCCTTCTTTGGTGACCTTCTTGACCACAGTTGAAGCATTCCTTGGTGTTTGCACGGCACCCACCGGGATGTTTCTTTTGGAACTTAGAGCAATGCGGGTATTCTACATAACCCGACCTACTACCTCCATTGTTCTCTTGTGCTCTTATATCGTTGTCAGACTGCTTGTTGTCAGGATGCCTTCGCTTCTAACCATTATTGTTGTTGCTAGGCTGATGTTGTTGTGGTTGTTGTTCTGACCATTCTGAGGTTGACTTTGCTGTTTAGGCTTAGGCTTACTGGCCTCCTCTTTACTAACATTCGCCTGAAGCCTTTCTACTTCTATAGCCGTTTCTAGAACATCGGCATACGTAGAATTTCCTGGGTTTGCTAGCTTAACCCCTAACTCAATCTTTGTTCTAAGTTCTCTAAAGAACTTTGTAACCCTCAGAAAGTCAGTTGGAACCATCTCTGGTGCAAATTTGGCTAATTTGTCGAACTTCCGAGCATACTCTGCTACCGCCAAGTTTCCCTACTTCAGACTAGTGAACTCCTCAACCCTTGTGGCGATGACTGCCGAGTTGTAGTACTTTTTGTGGAATAGCTCCACACATCTGGTCCATGTCGTGGTGGCGACATCATGAGTCTGTTGAACTAAGTCTCACCATATTCTAGCATCCTTCTTAAGCAGAGACAAAACACAGGATATGTGATTTGCGTTGCCAAGATTCATGTGCGCTAGGATCGACTCTACATTTCTATTCCATTCTTCCGCCTCGAAGGGGTTTGTTTTCCCTTCAAAGTTTGAAGTGTGTTGCTTACAAAACCGCTCATAGATTGGCTCCATGTACTGAGCTCGGTATGGCGCATAGTTTGCCATTGGCCATCCCCCATAAAGACCTACTTAATGGGGTGCTTGAGCCATTTGTTGAGGCTGCGGTTGCAGCTGAGTCTCTTGTCGCTGTTGATGCAGTAATTCTTCCACTTGTTGTTGTAGCCTGATAATTTCTATAGTGTTGTTGACTGGCGACGGCGGTGCACTTCGATTAGCAGCAGCAGTGGTTGCACGCCTTCTTCTTCTTTGAACTGGAGGGGCTTCATTAGTCTCAGGAGCGACGTTGGAGGCATTGACATTCGTGCGTGCAGACCTTCTGAGCAACATCTTCAGCAAAAGTTCTAACAGTTGAGAACATGTTAGAACTTACCCTAATAGGCTCTAAGGCAAAACTTAATCTAAGCAAACATAACTCGAACCTATTAATTATGATTTCTTATGAAAAATTATGTAAGCCTTCTTTGTAATTAGGGTGTGTTTCTAAACTTAGAAAAATAAGCCATCTTTATTATTTACTAAGTCTGTTTCTAATCTTCCTATATGACTTAATTCTCAGGCACGAAACTCGTCGTTGTTCCAAAGTTAACCATATTGAGGGAGGGCTGGGATCAGTAAAATTGTTCCCACTACTATGACCCCCTAAAATCTCAATATAGAACCCGGTCCATTGATTTGTATCCACCTTCACCGAACTTGGTCATTATTTATTAAATTTATTATTTATTATGATTGTAGAAAAAAATCAAACTCATACATGTCATTCAAAAAAATAACAATGATATTCATTTGGAAAAAGGTTTTCACTAAAAACAATCATAAATACAAAGATAATAAATAAAATAAAGAAAGAAAATAAACTAATTTACAAATATTCTTAATTGAAAACATAAGGGCTAAAACGTTAACTAAACACATAATCATAACAACTATAACATAAATACTTACATTGGCGGTTAGATTTGGAGCTTGAGCGTGTGTATCAAAGAGAACTTCATGCAAATAGATCGTTGCTCTGATACCAATTGTAATGACCCAACTACTTCTATGACCTTGAACCATTAAAACTACTAGACATAGCCACTATTTTTTAGAAAACATACATAAGAAATATTTATAACTTTATTAAAACTCCAAAGTGAATATTGCAATACATAAATGAGCGGTATGGGATCCTATTGTTTCAAAATAAAACATAACTTTAAATTAAATGAAGTTGTTTACAAAACTAAATTTGGAAATACATAAAAACGTAATTTTAAAGAGACTAAATATAACGTCGTCCTCGAATCGTCACGCAGTCCATCAAATCCCTTATTCATTAATACACAAACCAAGCTACCAAGAATCCTTCCGCCACCATAACTATTTTCCTACATACATAAAAATAATGCCCAGCAGGAAAATCTACTAGACATAGCCACTATTTTTGAGAAAACATACATAAAAAATATTTATAACTTTATTAAAACTCCAAAGTGAATATTGCAATACATAAATGAGCGGTATGGGATCCCATTGTTTCAAAATAAAACATAACTTTAAATTAAATGAAGTTGTTTACAAAACTAAATTTGGAAATACATAAAAACGTAATTTTAAAGAGACTAAATATAACGTCGTCCTCAAATCGTCATGCAGTCCATTGAATCCCTTGTTCCTCAATACACAAACCAAGCTACCAAGAATCCTTCCGCCACCATAACTATTTTCCTGCATACATAAAAATAATGCCCAGCAGGAAAATCTACTAGCACATACAACATAAAACATAAACATAAGACTACAAAACATATACTATAAAACATATATCACAACCTTGACCCATGTACATGGTAAACATTAGGGTTTTCTAGCTAAGCAACTATGAGCCTCAAAATGCATTGAGGTTTGCTAGCTAAGCAACTATGAGCCCTAGATAACATAAAAACATTGGGGTTTACTAGCTAAGCAACTATGAGCCTCAAAATACATTGAGGTTTGCTAGCTACGCAACTATGAGCCCCTAGCAACATAAAAACATATTCATATATATCATAACATATTATAACATAAACATATCATAACATATAAGCATATAGAAACTATCCTATTTTCCTTACCAACATCGGGATATTTGAGAACAAGGACGGAATTTGGAACACTCCTAAAACCAACAATAAAGATGGTGAGTATTTCTAAAGATAAGAGATGATAAAGAAGAGAACTAAACCACCAAGAAGAAGCTTACCGAAAAGAAACCTTAAGTTCAAAGAACTTAAATACCTAACCAAGAATTGAAAACAATGAGTTAGGATCTGAATGAAAACTAAAGAAAACTAAAGAATTAAACAGAAATGAACTTAAGAATAAGAATACCTTTTGATGTACTAGAACCGATCTACACCTCGATATTGAAAACACACTCTATATCTCAATTCCCAAGTGTTTATAAAGCTTAGGATGATAAAGTTTTTATCCTAACCCAAGTGTTTATCACTCTATAGTAACCCTAACAGCTTGAAGGCTCTGAACACAGCTTGAAGAATGAGAAAAATGGATGGGTACTAGGTCCTATTTATAGAGTTCAAGGAGTGAAACTACGTACTTTTAGCTTGAATAAAATAATGAATATTAATTGAAAAATATTTGAATATTCGTTCAACAGGTGCTTAAGACTCGGTCAAAAATGTTCAGAGGCAAGTCAAGAGGTTAAGGCTATTTTTAAAATTGAAAAACCGAACTTTCAAAAATACATAGGTGGGGCCGATATATCTCCCCCTATAGGCGATATATCGCCTCTCCCAATATTCGCGAGGCTGGTTTGATCGTTCGTGCAAAGTCGACGTGTTTTTCGTATCTTCCGTAGGCGATATATCGGCCCCTATGCTGCGATATATTGGCATACGTGAATATATTAAACAGGTAATTGCACTTTTTCAGCATAATTTGAATTGATTAATCAGGTTTGATTGAGTAATACGTGATTCCAGCATGTTATGGAAGGGTCTAGAGCTTCTAGAAACTTCTATTTTTGAATTATCCACTTAAAATGCTTAAATCCTCAAATAAACAAGATTGTGACAAGTGTCTTGCTCTTAATGGTCTTGGAAGATTCTAAAGTTTCTAGAACTTTCTCTTATTTAAACTATAATTTGTAACACCCTAATTTCTCATAGATTACCGAGAACACAGTGTTTGGGTCATAATCGTAAATATTTCTCTTTTATTTAATAAAAACTTAAAAATAAATACATGGATCCATGGTTTTAAAAAAATAAAATACTTGTCTTTAACATAAAAAAATGAGCAACATTTAAATAAAACTTTAAAATAACTTTCTTAAATAAATAAATAAATAAATAAATAATTTGGCCCGCTTGATCTTGCTCGACTATATGGTCCCCAACGAATACATCACGAAGCTCTTAGGTCCCACTCGCCACCGGCATTTCTATCCTTAATTTCCTGAAATAACAACATCATAAGGAGTGAGCTTCTAAGCCTAGTAAGGAAAATACAAACAAAGGGTTAGTCATATAATCAAACATAACATAAATTCACATGAGTCATACAAACACAAACCTCTAGATCATATCATAACTTAAGTCATAATTCTAAATAATAATCTAAGTCATAAATCATAAATCATACTCTAAGTCATAAGTCATAGGTCATAAGTCATAAGTCATAGATCATAGATCATAATCATAACTATAGGTCATACATCATAATCATAACTATAATAACAAGTCAGATATAATAAAAAGATAAGTGTTTATACAGGGGTGGCAATTAAGCCCCGGACAAAAGTTCGTCATACCCCGGACATAGGTCCTTCATAAGGTTTTGGCAACCGAGCCTACCGGACATAGTTCGTCATACATCATTGGACACCTTAGGTCAAGACACACTTACCCCTTTATTGTACCTGAAATGTTAGGTCATACAAACATAAACTATGTCATACATTACATAAACTAGATCATAATACTAAACTATCTAATTTTCCTGACCAACACCGGAATAATTGAGAACAAATGTGGGACTTGGAACACTCCTAAAACCAGTAATAAAAATGGTGAGTATTTCTAAAGGAAAGAGATGAAAGTAATAAAACTAAACCACCAAGAGGAAACTTACCGAAAAGACACCTTAAGTTCAAAGAACTTAAAAGCCTAACCACAAAACCATAACAAAAGTTAGAACCTGAATGAAAACTAAAGAAACTAATGAATCTAACAGAATTGAACTTAAGAATAAGGGTACCTTTATTGACCTTATGGATTGGTCTATCCCCAATACCGAAATGCACTAACCTCACTTCCCAAAGTGTTTTATAAAGCTTAAGAATAGAAAAGATTTTTCCCAACCCAAGCGTTTATCACTCTTATGGTCCCACTGGCACCTTGGAGTCTGATCACAGCTGAAGAGTAAGTGAAAGGGCTGGGTCCTAAGTCCTATTTATAGAGTTCTAGGAATAAAAATCTTCTTTTTGGCTTGAATAAAAAAATAATGAATTTAATTGAAGATATTTGAATATTCGTCAATCAGAGGCTGAAGACTCGGTCAAAACTATCAGAGGTAGGTCTAAGCAGTCAAAGTTATTTTTAAAAAATAAAAAAATATATATAATATAGGCTATATATCGCCTGCCCCCTAGTCCCGAGTCTCCGTTCGTACGATCGTGCAATGTCAACGTGTTTTCCATATTCCTCGTCAGGCGATATATCAACTCTAATGTTGTGATATATCAGCATACGTGATTATTTTAAACACGTAATTGCACTTTTTCAGCATAATTAAGGTTGGATAACTACTTTGACTGAGTCAAACTACGACCCTAACAGTTTCTGGTGAAGACTAAGTCTTATATTTCCTTATTTTATCATTAAAATAATAATTCCTTAATAATCATGCTTATGACAAGTGTTATATTCCTATTGGCTCCATCTAAACCTTAGGTTATAATAAGAAATATATTTAGGACCAGCAATATTAATCAAACCTTATGTTATAATTAATATTCTTAAACTATAGGTTAAACTTATAAATTCCATAACTATTGCTAGGAGTTTCCAACTAAGTCCCGGTTTGAACCAAAATCCACGAAATCTAAAATACTACAACTACTACTATCTAGCTAACTAAGTAAAATTCTGAGATGCTACATAATTAAATCCTTAAATAAATATGATTATGACAAGTGTCATACTCTTAATGGTCTATCTAAACCTTAGGTTATAATTAAAATATTTCTAAACTATAGGTTAAACTTATAAAATCTATAAGTGTTGCTATGAGTGTTCAACTAAGTCCAGGCTTGAACCAAAAACCATAGTAACTATCATACTATAAGTACTACTAGCTACTACTATTATCTAACTAGATAAGTAAAGTTCCGGGACTCTACATTATGTTTATTATGTTTATGTTTATAGCTAACGTTTTAGCCATTATATTTCAGTTAATATGGATGGAGCCTTGACCTATCAGGATATCCAAGTCATTAAGGCATTAAAAAGGATTAGAGAGCCAAGGAATACAGTAGGAGTGTTCGAAAGATTCACTCAGAGATTGATCTTATTCGACAAGGAGATAGTTCACCTTCATACTACTAAGAAAATTATGATGAGAGCTACAGAACAATATATCCTAGTAATTAGGCTTTTTAAAGATTTTCCTTTTGTAATTTCAACATTAGAAGAAATATGGGAGACTGTAGATGATGATTATTTACCGGTTGCCATGAGATATTATTTTCTCATACTTAGGTTCACCTCTAAGTTTGAATTTCAATTCACTAATGAACAAAAGCATAGCACCTTCATGAATCTTCCCCGAGGTAGTTTTGAGGCTTAAGATAATGATGATTATGAAGAAATAGATGATGATATGTTAGATGAAGGGTCAGATGTAGAAGATCCTGATTTTTAGATTTACTCTAGTTATGTTAGTTTAGTTATTTATTTATTTATTTTTGAATTTATGGTTGTATTTACTGAAAACCTTTTTCCAAATGAATAAAGTTGTTATTTTTTAATGACAAGTATAAGTTTGACTTTCTTTTACAATCATAATATATAATAAATTCAATAAATAATGACTGAGTTCAGTGAGGGTGGATACAAATCAATGGACCGGGTTCTATATTGAGAGTTTAGGGGGCCATAGTAGTGGGAACGGTTTTACTGATCACAACCCTCCCTCAATATGGCTAACTTTGGAACAGCGACGAGTTTCGAGCCTGAGAATTTAGTCATAAACGATAATTAGGCAGAATGCCAAAGCATTGCAAGAGTAGGCATTAAGCATACCCTGCTCTTAATGACCCACACAAAACTAGTGCAATCTACTACTACAAGCACACACTAGTATATTCATGTTGTAGCCAAAAAAGAGAAATGCTAACTTACTTGGAGTCCTTAGCTCCTAGCTGGATCTTTAACACCGTTATTCGTTTTCCTTTTTCGCAATTACTGTAATTAATACAGTGTACTCGGATTAAACTATGATATACTCTTATAGCTAATATTCTATGATAGCTACATGCAATAACGTTCTCTTAGAGACTCTATACTATAGCCTCTTATACACCTTACAGTGTACAAGGTCTAATTTCATTTCAGTATTTATAGTATCATGAGAAAATCATCCTCACCGCAACACGTTGTCCGTGCCATGCATCTTAATATTATTTAACTAGAGAACTCTCTTATCCAATAACTCGTATTTTGGTTTTTGGAAAAAAGAGTTCTACTCAACTTCTATCTTTACAAAAATACCAACTTGTCGTCCTCTCACGAAAGTTTACCGTTTTCTATCATTTACCAAAATACCACTTTTTGACCCTTTACAAATAATATATGACAATTTTATCCCGTTCTCTTAAATATTCTATAAAAACCCAACTCCCATTCTTACCATTTTTATCCATAACATAGGATCTCTTTTTACATTATTTTTTTTATAAAAAAAAAGGCAGTTGGACCCTTAACTTAAAAATGGTAAAAATTAACTTTTAATTTAACTCAAACTGATTTGGGATTGGTTAAGTCTCCAAATCCTAAGTTATCTTTATAAAGGATTATTCCTTCTCATTTCTAAAACTTTACTTCTACTATTTAATTTAAGGGGTAAAAATCTCATTTTTAAACTTTTGACTTAGTTGAGTTTTGGGCAAAAACCCTTAAACTATCATTCACGTGTTATGTGTCATAAGGATGGGAACTAGGCGAGAGCCTCGCCTCAAAACTTGAATAAGGTTAAAAGAACTAACCTCCCAAAAATCATTTTATGTTAAGGTTCGAAATTACTCCCTTTTAGATTTTAGGGAAAACTTAGAAAAATTATTTATTTTAAACCGTGATGTATTTTTCTCTAAAAATTTACAGAAGTCCTTATACACATCTTAACTAATTCTCCTCAAAATTTCATAATTTTTTGGATGGAAAAACCCATTAAATTTTGTAAAGAAATATGAGCAATGCTTGCTGCCCAGAAGTTTTTCCCAGATTTTAAGGTAACTTTGAAAATTCACTTTTCTGGCACCGTGGCCAGTTCTTTATAAAATTTTATAGAGATCTTTATAAATATCTAAATTAGTTTCCTTAAAAATTTCATAATTTTAATAAAACTCATTAAAATGTTTAAGGCAATTTGGGCAGTGCTTGCTGCCCAGAAGTTTTGTTTCCAGATTCTAGATCAAACTTTGAAAAATTATATATTTTATAACTTAACACATTTTCTTCTAAAATTGTACAGTGACTCTCATACATGTTTGAACTAACACCCTAATAAATTTCATAGGTTTTAGATTAGTAAAACTCATTCAGAGGTCAAAATAATCTGGGCAGTGCATGCTGCCCAGAAATTTTCCAGATTTACATCAAAATGCCAAAACATTCATAACTTGGGTTTGAAAATACATTTTTGCGATTTTAAAAGGCATGACATCAAGTACTCACAAAGAACTATGCAACCATATAAATATTTTTTCATAAACAGAGGCAGTGGAGTACGATCTGATCTGTTGGAAGCCAGACCACAAAATGTTGGCAGCATGCATTTTTACACAACCTAACATCAATAAGCATTTCTAGCATAACCCTAGCCACATGCATCCATGCAAATCATCATACCACTCATAAATCTCAACGTTAAGCATAAAATAAGCTCAAAAACTATTGAAATACCCTATACAACCAGATCTACAAAAATCACCATAAAACATAAAGAACTCAACCATAGATTCTACCTTTCGAAGCCCTTGCTTGGAGATGTGTTCCTTAGCTCTTCAAAGCCTTCCTTTGGTGCTCTAAACTCTCAAAACCGAGCCCCAAGTCCCACATGCATATTTTAAGAAAAGGATTAGGGTAGAAAGAAACTTAGATGAGGGACAAGAACATGAAAGCTCACAAAAACCTCTTACCTTGCTTTATTTGATCACAAAGGTGCTCAACTTGGAGATCCGACTAGTAAGGCTTCTCTTGAACCCTATAACACAAGAACAAGGCCATACATGGGTTTTAGATCACATGCATGCACAAGGAACCCTAGGGTTTCGGGTTTGAATAAGAAGGAGAAAAATGAATCACAAGATAGGATTTCACTTACCTTGAACTCGGTTTTCTTAGGGTTGAACACTAGCTTCAATGGAGACTCTCCTTGAGAGAGAAAGAGAGAGGAAGGAAATGAGGAGGAGTGAGAGAGCCTTTGATTTTTTTTAAATGTTAAAAAAAATGAAAAGGGAAGGGGAAGAGGGTGCCTCAGTTTTGGGGAAAAAATGGTAGGGAAAATTGTTTTGAGAAAAAAAAACAATGATTACACCCTTAGCTTGTGAATGGGTAAGACTCTTACTATTCTCTTTGGGGTATGTGTCCTAGCTCTTGAGAGCCCTAGGACCTAGCCTTGCTGCCCACTCCTCTCTCTCTCTACCCTTGGAAATTACTTTTATGCCCATGTTTATTTTACCTCACATTTAAGGGATCCAAGGGCCCTTTGGAAATTTTGTGCTCTAAATTTCCCTTAACTTTTAACCTATAGTTTTTAAATATCTCCAAGCTTAACTAATTGAATTAAATGTGACCCAAAACTTAATTTTTCACATATCACATAATTTTGGTAATATTATCAAATTGACCAAAATGCCCTTAGAGGCCCGAGCAATAAATTCTCATTCTTAAGCCCGGTTTATTGGAATTCAAACCTCAATCAATTTTTCGAAAACTTATTGGCTTGACTATAAAGTCCCAGTTTCTAGACACAATTAATATTTTTTTATGCCATAATATTTCCTATTTTATTTAATCTGAGATTTTTCTCTGATTTGGGTTTGTTCCTTGGTCTGAGACCAATATTTCTTTGCATAAGGTTGGATCCTTTACCGGATCATTACAGTGGCTATTAAACTCACTAATCATCACAAATTCATATAATATCATTTTATCAAAATAATATTACACATAATTCTTCACCTGCTCCAACCGGCCACTAGCGGGTTTTCAAAACACATGATGTTACAATACCTACATCTTATAAAGGTTTTGTCCCCAAAACTCAATGTCGTGGTTACACCACTCCCACATATCAGCTTCCGTCTCCTAGGTCACCTCTTAAATTTCGTGGTTACACCTCTGTACCTTTACCAAAGGTATTGTTTTGTTTCTTAACACCTTGTCTTTCTGATCCAGAATCGCGACCGGTTTTTCCCCATAGCTTAGCTGAGGATATATGCTAAGTTCATCATAACTTAGCACATGAGTGGGGTCGTTCACATACTTCCTTAAGGTTGACACATGGAATACATCGTGAACTCTAGAGAACGCGGGTGGAAGGGCTAGTCGGTAAGCCGCCTTCCCAATGCATTCCAGAACCTCGAACGGTCCTATGTACCTAGGGCTCAATTTTCTCTTTTCTCGAACCTCATAGCTCCTCTCACTGGAGATATCTTTAACTGTACTTGTAACGCCCTGGATAACCAAGACCGTTACACTATGTGTGTTTACAAAGTGCCAGACTTGCTAATCAAGTCATTTAAATAAAATCGTGTTATTGAAACTATAAAGGAACTAGGGTTAAAAGCGTTTTGGTCTCAGAAGCCACACTTTCATTAAAAAGTATCATCCGTTACATGGGATCCCAAAAATATCAAGTTCAAAGACCGTTTACAAAAGACTCAAGGTTAATTTATAACGATCGGCCATACTAAGGCAAAACAAGCAGTTAGGTGATCCCTGTCCTGGTCCACTCCTCGATCGTGGTGATCGAACAGCTGGCTATGTACATTTCACCTCGGAGCTCTCCACCTCAGGCTTGGTCCAGCTTGCCCTTGCCTTTACCTGCACCACGTAGCACCCGTGAGCCGAGGCCCAGCAAGAAAACACAACGGCAACAAAGCATAAGCAATTAGCAAACAGGTCAAAATCCCACGTTGCATTACATAATCTCAACCATATCATCAATCAATATAATTAAGTATTCCACATACTAGGCATGTCAATTCATATCATTTACAGTTCACAAATGATAACTAGGGCTAGCGCCCTCAGGCTGCTCCCTCCGTTATCCCATTGTCCTTGGCAACTAGTGGCCAATCCGCGCCCTGTGCGCTAACATCATGTACGGTACTTTCAGACTGCTTTTACATGTCCCATGGCATAATACCAACATTGACACGATACAATTCCCGGGAGCACTTAGTCCCATCACAATCATACAACCGGGTGCAGTTTTCTTACCTTTCAATTTACTGGTTTCCGATGCCACGAAGCCGCGAGCACGGTCCTCTACCCCGAGCCTCTCCAAAGACCTAGTCACAACACAAATGAAACATCCTTGTCACTAATCAATCCAAAACTACTTCCCAGAACCAATCCCACACTCTCGGAATCCCCCAAATCCCTAAAACAATGCCCCGAAGACATCCCCCGAACCCCCGGAGCAAAGGCTCAAAATTGCAAAATCCTATGCTCTGAAATTGGCCTAGCGCCGCGGCGCAGCCCTGTAGGGCCGCGGCGCCCAGCAAGTCAGAGAACTTGCTCTGCCCAGAATCAGCCTTGCGCCGTGGCGCTCCTTCGCGAGCCCAGAAATTTGGGTTTTTCCCCTGCGTTTTTCCCGAACCCAAATCATTCCAAATCACCCAAAACTCCTACCTAAGCCCCAAAACCAACTCAAAACCCCAGATAGATCATACCACAACCTATGAACATC
The DNA here is from genome assembly GCF_963169125.1 of Humulus lupulus. Lineage (NCBI taxonomy): Eukaryota > Viridiplantae > Streptophyta > Magnoliopsida > Rosales > Cannabaceae > Humulus > Humulus lupulus. The sequence continues at coordinate 224,343,646 of NC_084796.1, forward strand.
ATAATCTAACTCAATTACACAACTATTCTCATAATTCACACTTAAGTTTCAGATTCAAACACTTAAACCAAAACTTGAGAGAAGTACAAACCAGACCTCTAAATCCTTAAATCATAACAGCTATGAGATTGCAAACATGTTTAATACCCTTACCTCAATCAGAAATTCAACTTGAGCTTCCTCCAATCCAAGCTTTGAACTGAATTTCCCCTTGACAAACCAGCTGAATTTTCATGCAAAACAAGCCACTAACTTGCTTCAATTCATGCTTATCCTCCAAAAACCAGACTTTGAAACTTAAACAAATCATAGATAGACCCTTACCTCTGAGTAATCTTGGCCTAGGCTTGGCCTAATTGCCTTGAATCATCAAAATTCTCTTCTTAGGTCTCCCAACTTCAGCTTCCCTCTTCTTCTCTTTTCCTCTAGATTTTCAGCATAAATCAACTTCCTAAGTGTTATACATGACTAACTTTTCCTCTCAGCTGAAGCTCATCTATTCACTGCCAAAAGACCACTTTAACCCTCCTCAAATATCCCCTTTCTAACTAAACCTCAAGGGCACACTTGTCCTTTTACTAACATCACAATTCTACCACTTTCCAGCAAAACCTGTTACTCTCTATGATTACTAACAGTTACACAAGTTACGAAATCACAAGTTACCATTATCTAACTTTCTAGGACCGTCTTGGCACGTGCATCACATTGATACCACCACACCCACGCGGTACAAATCACATAGCATAATTATCACGTAACACAATACACATAGTCATATAACATGCTTTAAATCATAGTCATGCATCTTAATCATTAAAATCACACATAATTCCCATTATGCCCTCCAGGCACACTAATCAAGGCCCTTAAGCCTAATTAGTGAATTTGGGTCGTTACAGTACTTTGTCCCCAACTTTAAATTCTAAAGGTCTCTGTTGATGATCGACATACTTGCGTTAGCGCTCTATAGAGGTATGTAGCCTCTGACAAATTGACCTAATGTCCTCCATAACTTGGTCCACCTCTTCTGATTCCAAGAATTTCCTCTCACCAGTCTCATGCCAATGGATTGGAGATTGGAACTTTCTTCTGTATAACATACAGAGCCATTTTTATCGAGTCATGATAGCTATTGTTGTAGGTGAACTCAATTAATGGGATTTTTAACTCCACGAACCTTGAAATATAGCACGCAAGCTCTCAGCATATCCTCCAAGGTCTGAATTGTTCGTTCGCTCTGGCCGTCTGTCTACCGGTGGAAAGTAGTACTAAATTTGAGTTTAGTTCCCAATCCCATTTGCATTCTCTTCTAGAATGCTGAGGTAAATCATCCATCACGATCAGACACTATAGAGATGGGAACCTCATGTAATCGCACTAACTTAACAATGTATAAGTTTGCCAACTTATATGCACTGTCTGTTGTCTTAATGGGTAAGAAATGAGCGAATTTTTTCAGTCTATCCACAATAACCCATATTGCAGCATGCCCTTTTAGAGTGTGTGGTAACCCAGTAACAAAGTCCATGGTGACCATTTCCCATTTCCACTTCAGGATCTCTAGGGGCTGCAATAACCCTGTGGGTCGCTGATGCTCTGCCTTGGTTTTTTGACACGTCAAAAAGTGTTCCATGTACTCCGATACATCTCTCTTCATTCCTACCCACCAAAAGTATCTTTTGAGATCCTGATACATCTTTGTGTTTCCCGGGTGCATAGCGTAAGGAGTATTATGAGCCTCATAAAAGAATTGTTTCTTGATCTCCTCATCATCAGACATGCATAAACTACCCTTGAAACCCAACACTCCATCCTTTGAGATGTGAAATGCTGGTCGCATGTCTTTCGTAGTCTCATGAACCTGTCATTGGATCCACGAATCTGGGAGTTGTTGTAATGCCCTAAACTCCAGGGACTGTTACGATGTGCCTTGTAAACAGTGCTAAACTTGCTAATCAAGTCATTTGGCCAAAATTGTGTAACTAAGTATGATTAGCGATTTAGGGATTAAAATTTTTGGTTAAGATATAACGTTTCATTAGAACATTTATTATATACATTGGGATCCCAAGAATATAATTTAGAGGTCTATTACAAGAAAATATTTACAACCAGCCGATCTAGGCAGCAAAACAGGGTTTAACCCTAGTTCCCCTACAAACCTCGACCGTGGTGGTCTAGCAGCTGCCTATGTACACATAGTCACCTAAGCTCTCCAACTCAAGGATGGTCCAGCTTTCTTTTGCCTTTACCTGCACCACATAGCACCCGTGAGCCGAAGCCCAGCAAGAAAACTTAATATGCTCATGAACAGTAATAACATATCATTAAATCATAAGGCACACGCCTAGTAGGTATAGCCCTAGTCAAGCAGGCAAAAAAATTCACGTAACAATGGGTATCCAGGATAAAGAATCATGCCCTCCTGAGTAGACGACTATCAAGTCAATCTCAATCAGATAAGTGATTTAACATTGGTGGTTCCGGTAACCATACCGGGCTGATAGCCCTGAATAAAAGAGTGACAGTGGTACAAGTCACCAAAGTGGGTTCTATTCCAAATATAAATAAGTGATCCTTTCACTAGCTTAAACAGGATAGGTGCATGATTATTAGTCACCAACATAACCTTCCTCATGACCCTAAAGTCGTAACCATGGAACACTGTTCCCTAGCCATGTGACAAGCAGTCACCTAGGCCTTAGGCCCTGGCTCTGAGTAATTAGTCTTAGACTAGACAAGCACTTCTAAGATTCATCGACCTTAGGGTCGGTCCAGCATTAATTCCTTAGAGTCATTCAATGCTGATATGGATTAGATCTAATCTTCATTCGGCCCTACATTCAGGACGCTTATGCCGTGTCTGACTCTTAGGTCCGTATCCCTGACTAGTCAGTACCATATATAAGTAAACAATGTCACCAAACATATATCATATGTCAAATATCCAAACACAGGGCATTCATCATGCTTACTCAATAATTACTAGCACAATTAGGATCATGCATAAACACAGAGGCTCAAGCTTTGAACAATCTCATGCTCAATATTCATAGCATGCCCTAATCACATGTTTCTCGTGCATTACATGCATCACATTTAGACAGCCAACATGCATCAAGAATAACCATGCATGTCACATATACACAGGGTGCAGTTTTCTTAACTTTGGTCCAAGCACAGGTTACCAATAAACAAGCCACAAGCACGATCTTGATTCCAAGCCTCTAGTGATAACCTAGTCACAACCACAAATGGTGATCCAATGAGTTCAAGTTCTAAAACCAATCCCGAAACCAAGACCTAACCTCCGAGACATTAAACCCCACCAATCCGGGTAGTAGGAATGATCTCGAGGCCTAAGGTTTGAGTTCCCAAGCTTAAAACATCATTTCGGTCTTAAATACCCTAAAGCGCCGCGGCCTGCCTCCAAATAGAGGCAGAACCCTTCTCTGCCTGAGCCTAGCACCGCAGCGCTCCAACTTGTGCCACGGCCCTAACAGGCCACCAGCAACCTTCACCTTCTTCATCGAGCCTAGGCCGCGGTGCCCCAGAACAGAGCCACGGCCCTACCACGATCCCAGCCAAAAACCTCGTTTTCTCCCTTTAAAAACCTTCCACAAACCTATCCTAACATCCCCAAATCTCAAAATCAAAGTTCCCAAACATCCCCATGGTCCAAAACCAACAAAACCCAAGCCTCAAATCTATCAAAAACTCATCAAAACACAAAATCCAATTCAAGCTTAAAAACTTTAAAAAACTTAGAACTTAAAACTTGAATTACCTCCAATTTAGTTGTTTCCAACTAAATCCTTCGGCTAATAAGCTTCTAATCTTTCCTAGGATCGCTATGCCTCGATCCTCGCTTGAATCCGAGTCCTAGAACTTAAGTTACCTTCAAAAATGCGATTGGGAGACGAAAATGGAACTTTGAGGGAGAGAAAACTTCCTGAACGTTCTTTTATTCTTTTAAAAGGTTACTTCAAGCTTAAGTAGCCTCAACCAAAACCTAACGCTCGGGGTCCCAAAATCACTCCCAGGGGAAAAATAGTCAAAACCTCCAGAATTTTCCCCTAGTCTTACTAACTCCCAATTTATCACCAAATATTTATTCCCATTACCCAATAACCTGGTAATGCTCTAAATACCCCTTGACTCACACCGAGTCAAGAATAAATCCCGTTGTGACTTTCCCACTAACTTATCTCCTAGGATCGTCTTGTGCTGAGTAACCCTGGCATAACCAAATAATAATAAAGCACCACACGCATATCACATATATGTCAAATATGTCCGAAATGGCCAAAATATGAAAATCACCCAATTACTCAGAAATGAGCTCACATGCATATTTAATACACCTAAACATGCATATTATCATTTAATAACATAATAAGCAATTATGGCCCTCCCGGCCTCCTAATCAAGGTCCTAAACCTTATTAGGAAATTTGGGGCATTACAGTTGTCCCCCTTGGGTTGCTTCCATGATTGTGGGTTGCATTGATAAGTTTTCCAATCTTCCCATTACTATCTCCAAATCTAATTTGGAGATATCCGTTTGTATTTCTTGGGGTATTTCCTTCACTGAAATTACAAAAGCCATTGGCTGCCGACTCAACGCGTCAGCTACTTTATTAGCCTGCCTGGGTGGTACAGTATATCGCAATCGTAATCGTTGAACAATTCTAATGACCTTTGTTGTCTCATGTTTAACTCTTTCTGGTGAAGAAATATTTCAGACTCTTGTGATCCGTGTATATGTCGCAGTGGGTCCCATAGAGATAGTCTCCAGATCTTTAATGCAAACACTACCGTTGCTAACTCCAAGTCGTGAGTTGGATATTTTTTCTCATAATTTTTCAGTTGTCGGGAGGCATATGTGTAACACCCCCAATTTGCTAATAAGGTTTAGGACCTTGATTAGCGTGCCTGGAGGGCAATAAGTGAGTTAACATCTTAATATATGAGTTTTAATGAATATGTGATTAGAGTGCATGTTTAGGTGGAATAAATTTGCATGTGGGCCCCGTTTGCTTGTTAGGGGTAAATTGGTAAATTTTAGCCCATTGAGGGCATAAACGTAATAATTGTGTAATATGATTTATGCCATGTGTGAGTGGTGATATTATTGTGATGCACGTGCCGAGACGGTCCTAGGGAGCTAACTAGTTTAAAAGTCACAACGGGATTAAATACCCAGCTCGGGAGGAGCCTAGGGGTATTTTGGGAATTTTATAATTTGAGCTTGTGAGTTAATGGTTGATGGTAAATGAGTAACTTGAGTGACCATTGGTAACTATTGAGAGTAACAATTTTAGATGAGAAAATGGTAGATTTGTAAGGAAAGTGAGATGTCAAAAATGCCCTTAAGGTTTAGTTAGGAAAGGAATTACATGGAGGGGTAAAATGGTCTTTTGGTAGGATATAGAAACCTTCAGCTGAGGGAAATGAACATTCACGATACTTTATGCTAAGTGTGATTGAAGTTAAGCTTTAGATGGCTAGAGGAACTAAGAAGGAAAAAGAAACCTAAGAACCTAGAAGGCAAAGTGGAAGAGGAAGTGAGCTGAGTTCTTTGAGGCTAGTGAAGAGCTTAAGGGTGTAAATCAAACTCAGGCCAAGGGTTATTCAGAGGTAAGAATTTATCCCCTGTTTTTCTAAGTTTCAAGCTTGATTTTAGAAAGTGAGCATGAAAATTTAAAGATAGTTGTGGCTGGTTTGCATGGGAATTCAGTTTGATAATCAAGAGGAATTGGCTTGAAGCTGGGATTGGAGAGTGTTCAAAGTTGAATTCTTGATTGAGGTAAGATTTCTAAGCATCTTTGAATTTTCGTTTCTGGTGTGGTTTAAGAATATTGAGGCATGGTTTACATTTTTCAAGCCTTGGTTTAAGTTTTAAAAGCTTTGGTTTAAGTTTCTGAAATTTGGAACCAAAGTGTGGATTATGGGTGTGGTTATGTGTTTGAGCTTGTTGTTGGTGTTTATAGATTGTTAGATGGTTCGTTTGAGGTTTTAAATTGATTTTGGGGTTTAGGTATGTGTTTGGGTTGAATTGGAAGTGTTTTGGCTCGGGAAAAATGCAGGGGAAAACCCAAAATTCTGGGTTCGCGTAGGAGCGTCACGACCCTGTTCTTTGGCGCCGCGGCGCAAGGTTGCATCAGGAGCAGGGAAGTTTCTGGGCACCGCGGCCCTCAAAGGGTAGTGCCGTAGTGCTAGGCTATTTTTTGGGCAGGGAAATTTTGCATTTTAGGGATTTTGCCCCGGGGGCTCGGGGGATGTTTCCGTTACATAGTTTTGGGAAATTGAAGGTCCCGAGAGTACGGGATTGGTCCCGGGAAATGGTTTTGGATTGGTTAGTATTAAAGAGTGTTTTATATGTGTTGTGACTAGGTTTTCGGAGAGGCTCGGGAAAGAGGACCGTGCTCGTGACTTTGGTGCATTGTGAAGCTCGGGATACAGGTAAGAAAACTGTAGTACCCGTAGAGCAGGGCATGGGCCCATAGTGTTGTTGCAGGGCACGACCCTAGATTGAATTATATGTTAGGGCATAGCGCTTGATTGAACTGTTATACGTTTGAATATTATTTAAATTATGCTATATGTGATTATGGTTGAATGAACGGCATAGGAGCCGAGAACGGCAAGGAGCCGGGAACTACAAGGAGCCAAGAACGGCAAAGGGCCGAGAACGGCAGTGGGGCCATGAGTAACATTTGGCACGCGAAGTGCGTGATATTAGGGAGAGACCCCAATGGATACATGGGATATCCTTACGGTGAGGACCGAGATCCCAGACTTTGGTAATGCTTCTGGGACAGCATGGCCGTATATGTTTAGTCTGATGGGCTATCTGTTTATCTGTGGATTGTCTAATATAATGATTATATAATATGTGTATGTTATGTGCTGTGTGAGTTTTCTTGCTGGGCTTCGGCTCACGGGTGCTCTGTGTTGCAGGTAAAGGCAAAGAACAAGTCAACCAGCCATGAGTACGGAGAGCGTGAAGCGGCGCGTACATGTTTGGCCTGCTCGACTGCTTTGGTTGGGGAATTTTTGAGAAATGTTGTATTAAACTGTGATTTTGATGGTTAATTATCTGTAAACCTATTTTGAGTTGTAAATATTTTCTAAATGGTATTTTGGGATCCCAAATGTTAGACATTTGAAATTTTCAATGAAATAGAGTATTTTCAAAGATTACAGCCTTGACCTTTGTTTAATCACACTTATGTTTTAAAATATCGTTTAGCGAGTTAATTGCACATTTTAAACTCACTTGGTAACGACTCTAAGGAAGTAGGGCGTTACAATATGCGATCACCTTCCAGTGTTGCATTAGTACGGCTCTGACCCCTTGACTTGATGCATCATTATAAATAGTATCCCTCGATACCGTTTGGAATAGTGAGTACATGAGCAGTCGTTAATCTGGCCTTTAGCTCTTGAAAACATTGTTCGCATCTATCCTTCCACTCAAATTTGACGTTCTATCAGGTTATTATGGTCATAGGCGTTGCTATTTTGGAAAAACCTTGCACAAAGTGCCTATAATACCCTGCCAGGCCCAAGAAACTACGAACTTCTTGTGCGTTCTTCAGAACCTTCCATTTCTTTACCGCTTTGATTTTGGCTGGATCGACAGCAATTCCGTCTCCTGACACCATGTGCCCTAGGAAACTTACTTGAGTCAGCCAAAATTCGCACTTGGAGAATTTGGCGTACAACTTTTTCTCTCGTAATCGTTGTAAGATTAGCTCCAAGTGCTTGGCATGTTCTTCCTGGTTTCATAAGTATACAAGTATATCGTCTATAAATACGATCATGAATTTGTCTAGATACTCACCTAGTACCCTATGCATAAGATCCATGAATGTAGCAGACGCATTGGTAAGTTCAAAATACATCACCACTATAACGACCCAAAATCACTAATATGGCTTAAGGGCCTTGGTTAGTGTGTCGGGAGGGCATAATTTTGTATATGTGTGAATTTATTAAATTAACGTGTGATTATATGATAAACATGTTTGTATGGCTATATGAATGTAAATGTGATTGTATGATATATTTGTGAGAACCACATTATTATGTGGGTAAATCTGCAGCATGCAACTTGAGGCAATCCTAGGGAGCTAGTTAGCGGGAAAGTCACAACGGGGCTTAATATTTGACTTGGGGAAAGTCAAGGGTTATTTTGGGTATTAGATGATTATTTGGGTTATCAGGTTATGGAAATAAATATATGGGGATATATTTGAGGTTAGGAAGCTTAGGCGGGAATATTGGGGAATTTTACCATTTTTCCCTCGGGGACGTTTTCGGTACCCCGAGCCTCGGGATTGACTTAATTAACTAAGGTTAGACTAAGTAAATAGAAGATAGTAGAACAAAAACCCAAACCGACCCTTTTTGTTTCTCTCTCCCTTCTCTTCTCTCTCTCAAGGAAAAAACTACTGGAACCTAAGGGAATTCAGCTGGGAATTCAGTAGTTTGGGCTGGAATCTTGAAGGTTTAGTCCAGTGTTTAGCTAAGGAAACTCAACCAGGATTATGGTAAGGACTAAATTACACTCTTGATCATTACAATTCCGAGTTTTGGCTTAGTGTTAAAAGTGTTTATGGTTTTGATGTTTAAGGAATGAATTGAAGCTGAGAAGCTTGGGTTGTAGCTCAGAAATTTGTTAAGGAAGTGGTTCATCAAAGAAGGTAAGCTTCAATTCGTAATTTAGAGTCTAAAATCTGAGTTTGCATGACTGGTTTTAGAGTTCTTGAGCTACTAGGTTTCAGAAATTAAAGTGGGATCCTAATGAGTTTTTAAGCTAGGTTTTTGTTGGATTATGTTGCTAGAATCATGTTTAAAGTCTTGTGATCAATGGGTTTTGGAATTAGGGTGCTTTGGGGTGGTTTTGAGCAAGGTTAGGATGTTAGGAATGGTGGATTTTCTAGGCACGAAAGGCTGGGCCGCGGCTCTGTTATAGAGTGTCGCGGCCCTGCGAAGTAAGGTAGAGCCAAGGAGGCTCTGCAGTGGGGAAGCGCCGCGGCGCCATAGGGCAGGGCCGCGGAGTGTGTCTGTCTTCAGAGAGGCCTAGCCTCTATTTCAGGGGCGGGCCGTGGCTGGGTTTCAAGGGCCGCAGCCCTTAAGGGTATTTTTTATCTTTTGGAGGTTTTAAGCGCGGGAACCTAACCTAGGGTGCTCGGGATCGAATCCACCACCGATTCAATGTCCCGGAAGCTAGAATTCCATCCGGAAATATTAACGCGATTATTAATGGTACTCCCTATCTTGGTTGTGACTAGGTGTTAAGCTAGGGCTTGGGAAGCGGATCGTGCTCGAGAGGCATCGCTCGTAATTAGTAACTTGGGAATTAAAGGTAAGAAAACTGCACCCGGTTGTGGATTTATAATGGGACTAAGGGTACCCTATTTTGTATGCCTTGTAAAGGATGGTATTATGCCATGTAAACGGTAAACCAACGGCCTAAGAGTGTCAAAGTTTACACTAGCGCATAGGGCGCGGCTCGGCCACTGGTAGCTGAGGACAACTTATTATGCACTGAGCTCGGTTTAAGCGGGTCGAAGTCAGTAGGGTAAAGAGAGGGTGCGACCTAAGGTGTTGACCCTGATTATTATGTGATTTTCTTGTTAATATTTATTGGTGGATTATTGTGCTGTTTAGCTGGGTGATGATTAGTTGACTCTTTGGTTGAATCTTCATGCTTTGTGATTATTGTGGTATGTTGGGTGTATGAACATGCTTAAAGGGTTATCTAAATGTTATTATTGCGTGTTATGTAATGTGATATGTTTTCTTGCTGGGCCTTGGCTCACGGGTGCTTCGTGGTGCATGTAAAGGCAAGGGCAAGCTTGATCAGCTCTGATTTGGAGAGCTCTGAGAGCAGAATGTACATGATCAGCTGCTCAGCCACCACGGTTGAGGGGAGACAGGGACGGGAAAACCATAAACTTCTGTTTTGCCTTTAGAAAGGCTGGTGGTTGTCTGTACACTGAAAATTTTGTAAACAGGCTTTTAAACGCTATTTCTTTTGGGATCCCATGTGTAAAATGTTTAATTATATGTAAAGTATCTTTTGAGACCAAAACCTTTTAACCCTAGCACATTAATGACTTTAGCAATCACGTTTTCAACTGATTGGCTTGATTATCAAGTCCTGCACCTTTATAAATACACAGTGTAGCAGTCTTAGCTATCCAGGGCGTTACAACCACAAACTCGTAGTGGCTATACCGAGTTCGGAATGTGGTCTTGAGAATATACGATTCCTTGACTTTCAACTAGTGGTACCTGAATCTCAAGTCGATCTTCGAGAATACCGATGCTCCATGCAGTTGATCGAATAGATCATCAATTTTGGACAATGGGTGTTGGTTCTTGATCGTCACTTTGTTGAGCTCACAGTAGTCTATAGACATTCTCATGGAGTCGTCTTTATTTTTCATGAATAGTACCAGGGCTCCCCATGGAGAATGACTTGGTCGTATAAATCTTTTATCCAGGTAGTCTTGTAATTGCGCTTGCAGTTCTTTAAGCTTTTCCGGTGCCATCTGGTACGGTGCCTTTGAAATAGGTGTGGTTCCTGGAATTAACTTGATCTTAAACTCGACTTCCCTAGCTACGTCATTAGTGCTCGAGCATGAGTTCCAGGCTCGAAGGCGTCAGTTTCCTCCAAGAGGTGGTGATAGCTGGAATGGTGAGCTCGAGGCTTTGGGTGATCTCGAAAGCGCATTGAGGCAGTGTTCAGGCTTGAATACGCGTTAAGGTGATACACAGAGATGTTGTTATGAAATCTCTATTTATGTGGGTTCGGTTAAAACCATGTATAGTTAACCCTATTTTATGGGATCTTATATTTAATAATGCATTTAATTTTCATTACACAGATATTCATTTGAATTTAAATTTGAATCTTATGTTGTAACTTCCCTAAATTTGCGGGAAGATATTCTTGTAACCAGGTCTATAAATAGCCTAGAATTAATCATTTGTAGAGAGGCACAATTAGGCACTGAGAAACATTCTATGGAAATTGCACTTTCTTGAGGCTTTAATGCAGACTCTAATAAAAGTGACTCGCAGACGTAGGCAGATTTTAACTGTTGAACCACGAAACAAATATATTTATTTTCTTTTCTTCCTGATTAATTGTTTAATTGCTCTACGTAATTAAGTTGATGAAAAATGGTGTCAACAGTTTGGTGCTTTCATTGAGAGCATTAAGCAATTCTTCCAACTGTTTAGCATAAAGCTTCCTACTTAGCAAACAATGGCTGCCTTGAACATTCCTTGAACCAGTGGGCAACATCTACCCCAAATCCTTGAGGAGAGTACTCCACAAACTGAGGAGCATCCTCAAGGGCCTGGTAAAAAACCAATTATGGACCAGAGTCCTGATGAGGAGAGTGCCTCCTCGTTTCCTAGAGAACAGCCTGGTCAGAGTTCTAGACTTAATGAGCAGGATTATTATAATCCTAAAAGATATGTGTCAACATTTGAGCTCGAAAATCATAGGCTGTGTAAACAGTTAGCCGAAGCTACGTGGCTAAGTGAAGAAATGGCAAGACGAACTACTAAAGTTCAGGCAGGACCAGGGGGCAACCTCGAGGGAGTACGACTGTCTGGATGGCTGAGCAAAGGGCCCAACATGTAACGCTCTACTAATCAGTAATCGTTACGAGGTGAATTTAAATTAGTGATTGACTCGCTAAACGAGTCATTTGGACCAAAATATGTGATTAAGTGACTAATGGTTCATAGATTAAAAATCTTGGTCAATGGAACAAACCTTCTGATTAAAAAGTTTCTTAGTCTTTACATGGGATCCCAAAATACATGTTTAAAAATCATTTATAATTGAGGGATTACAAAATAAGCCGGCCTAAGCAGCAAAATAGGATCCAACCCTAGTTCCTCTACGATATCTCGGTTGTGGTGGTTGAGCAGACTACATATGTACACATCACCTCTAACGCTCTCCAACTCATGGCCGGACAGGCTTAAACTTACCCTTACTTGTACCACATAGCACCCATGAGCCAAGGCTTAGCAAGATAACATACTTAAACAGATTCAGATAATCAACAAAATATAATAGCATGCTTAACAGTAATAACTGAAACCAAGCATACATGTTGTACAAGTAAGTGACCACAGAGTCACACAAATGCGTAGCACACTTCTATTTAATCAAGTGGCATCTGAACCAGTCAAGTGCATAACACACTCCCATTTATTCAGGTGGCATCCGAGCCAGTCAAGGGCATAATACACTTCCATTTAGTCAAGTGGCATCCGAGCCAGTCAAGTGCATAATACACTCCCATTTATTCAAGTGGAATCTGAGCCAGTCAAGTGCATAATACACTCCTATGATGGTCTAGCCACAATGGCCAGTGCTCAGCGCGCATAGTGCCGACCACGACTTATAAGTCGAGTCTTATAAGCCCTCGACTTATAAGTCAAGCCTTGTCAACCCTCTCGACTTATAAGTCGAGCCTTGTCAACCCTCTTTACTTATAAGTCGATCCCTTTTAATCAAATAAGCCCTTGATTAACAGGTTTAGTTAAGCGTAGTAGACAGATCCTCGACTTATAAGTCAAGCTTTTCTATTCATGAACAAACATCCATATAATACATTCATCATACACATAGATACAACGCATTACAATGTACTTAAACAAATATTCACAGGCATAATTATAATCATGCTCATTAACTGTGCTTGAGACCTAATCATGTTTACATTTAACAGTTGGGCAAAGCCCTAATTGTATTACATTTAACAACTGGGCCAAGCCCTAATCATATTACATTTAACAACTGGGCCAAGCCCTAATCATATTACATTTAAAAACTGGGTCAAGCCCTAATCACGTATCTCACGCATCGGGTGCAATTTTCTTATCGCGATCATCGTGTGAATAATGAAACGACCCTGAGCGCTAACCCTGACTCGAGCCTGGCAGAAACCCTAGTCACAACACAGTATATGTTCATTAGGAATTAACCCTGGAACCCGAGTTCCAAACTGAACTACAACTGAGCATGCAATCAGTGCAGCACTTGTTCGGGAGGATAAAAAAGTACAAAAACCTGTCTATTATGTCACCAAAAGATTACTGAGGGAAAAATCAAGATATCCACTGATGGAAAAACTTGCATTGTGCTTGTCTCAAAAACTTTGAGCTTAATTCCAAGCACACTCCATACATGTGCTGACTGATCATCCATTGAGACAAATACTATCGAAACCTGAAGCATTCGGAAGACTATTGAAATGGGTAGTCGAGCTTGGACAGTTCAAGATAAAATATCACCCAAGAATGACGATAAAGGGACAGACCTTAGCTTACTTCATAGTTGAGTGTACTGGAATAACCAACGAAGAAGTCGTAGCCCCAGCACGTGAGTTGTAGAGACTATACGTTGATAAATCCTCTAATGAGAATGGATCAGGGGGAGGCATTATCCTAATAACCCCATCAGGAAACAGGTTTCATTCAGCTTTAAGGTTTGGCTTCGAGGCCTCCAATAACGAGGCATTATTAGTAGGGCTCCGAATAGCTTCTGAGCTAAAGTCAAAAGCCATTCAGTGTTATAGTGGCTCTCAATTGGTGGTCAATAAAGTCCTAGGAGAATACCCGGCTCGGGGCACTAAAATGGCAGCATACTTGGAAAAAGTCAAGGCATCATTTGGACAATTCGAGTTCTACGCAATTGAGCAAGTTCCATGAGAACAGAACTTGAATGCAGACACTCTGGCTCGACTCACAACAACAAGAGAAGTTGACACACTTAATGTGGTACCAGTGGAATTTTTTACCAGAACTGAGCATAATTAAGCATGACGAAGTCGAGATTGATATGATAGACTCACAGCCTACTTGGATGACACCCATAATCGACTACCTCAAAACCAAGAGCCTCCCAGCAGACTAGAACGAGGCTCGAAAACTTATGTACAAAGTACCAAGATATGCTATCTTGGAAGGAAGATTGTACAAAAGAAGGTATTCTATGCCATTACTAAGATGTGTAACTCCACCCGAGGCTAAAAATATCCTAGAATAAATTCATGAAGGGTTTTGTGGAGATCACACTGGGGGCATAGCCTCTCAAAGAAAGTAATTAGGCAAGGATTTTTCTAGCCTATAGTAAAGGAAAATTTGTTTGAATATGTTAAACGTTGCGATAAATGTCGATGGTTTGCCTCAATACCTTAAGCTCTAGAAACCGAGCTCACTGTGAAGAGCTCCCCATGACCATTCGCAACATGGGGAATCGACCTCATAGGATCTTTACCAACGGGAAAAGGTGGAGCCAGATATGTTGTAGTGGCTGTGGACTACTTCACCAAATGGACTGAGGCGAAACCTCTGGCCACAATCACTTCGAAGAAAATCTTGGATTTTGTGGTAAAGAACATAAATTGCAAATATGGGATACCAAGGAAGATTGTCTTAGACAATGTAATCCAATTCGACAGCGAGTTGTTCACACAGTTCTGCGAGAAAATGAAATAATTAAGAGTTTCTCCTCAGTAGCCTATCCATAAGAAAATGGCCAGGTCAAAGCCGTAAACAAGACTCTAAAGAGCTCCATTAAGAAAAGGCTCTAAGAGGCTAAAGGCAGGTGGCCAGAAGAATTACCACAAGTCCTATGGGCTTACAGAACAATGGCTCGAACCTCAACCGAACATACACCCTTCTCCTTAGCCTATGGCTGCGAAGCATTGTTGTCATTCGAGGTCGAAGTTCCTACCATTAGACGCAAAGCATACAACCAGGACTCAAATCAATCTCAACTCAAAGAAACCCTAGACTTAATTGAAGAAAAATGAGAATAATCCCAGCTTAAAAATGTTGCATACAAGCAAAGGGCTACAAGATACTTCAATAAAAGGGTTCGAGACAATCACTTTGGATTAGGGTACTTGGTGCTTAGGTGTGTATCTTTGGCCACACGAGACCCCTCTGTAGACGTGCTCAGGCCTAATTGGGAGGGACCTTACAAAATCGAATCTATCATTCGACCTGAGGTGTACAAACTAGCGAGATTGAATGGAGAGTTGGTTCCATGAGCTTGGAACGCTGAACATCTACGACCTTATTATCTGTAATGTAGGAATGATGTTTATGTAGTTGTAACGAAGCTTGTATTTACTTTTTGCTTTTATCATTAATAAAACACTATTTCTTGTTCAAATTTTATATTTTATATTTTTCGCAAGCTCTCAAAATTCAATAACCTAAGATTTTACAATCATGGGAATTTAAGGGGGCATAAGTGGTATACAATCATACCATAGGCTCGAAAAAATATAGCATCAATAAAATTAACTACGGTGCATGGATCACTACTAACCAAGCACGAATTTAAAAACCTGGATGAAAACCAGGCATGAACCTAACTTATACTAGACTGGGATAACCAGCACAAACAAATCGATATAAGAATAAAGTGGGAATTCTAGATTAACCAACAATATTCATAAATGGAGACAGAGTTGGAATTTGTTGCAAAATAGTTTCAACCTCTTAACTTCGAGACCATACTTGTGGATGAAGAAAAGTTATCATCATTAAACAAGAAATAACTAGACTAATGAGACTACATATCAATAAGTGCCATTTAATGCAAAGAGGCATAGTATAAGTAGAGTTCAACCTTGGGTATAACGAGGTCAAAATTGTGCAATCAAATGAACTATGTATGAATGTATAGAAGTTCGAACCTAAGCACGACAGTGTATTTGTATAAATAAACTAATATAAAAGCAACTCCTTAGTAACATGCTTGAAATATTTCAATCATGAAATGTGATGTATACTATTAAGGAAAAAAGCTAAAGGTAGATAATGTGCAAAAATGTTTTAAAGCTAGAAAATTAAGAGCATAAAAACTACCATTAAATTATAGCATTCACAAGATAATTAAAATAACTCAAGCTCGAGCTGTAAATTGTCTTTGCCCTAAGGGAATAAAAAATTATAATTACAAATAAAAAAAACACCATGGGTCACAGCCAATGTTTTCATCTTCGTGGATTGGCGGCTTCGGCATCCCTGATTCAGCTTGTTCCATGGCCATTGCAGCCTCCTGAACCTCGAGCCTGGCTTCTTCCTCTTCCAAACAAGCCTGTCACCTATTGACATACTCGGTCTCCTTGATAGACATAAATTGGTATCGAGGTCGGAATTTTTGGCCCAGATGCGATACATCGCCATGTCGACGACGTTATCCTTCTTGGTCTTGAATTCCTCAAGAAGATGAGCATTCTCACTCTCGATGAGCTCTTAAGTTGTCTTCTTGTCCTCCTCAAGCTTGGAATTTAGGTCTTGGACCCTCTTAAGCTCCATGTCTTTTTCTTCCAACTCCTTTTGCGCCTTCTTAAGGTTGTCTTCAGCCTTGATCTGTGCCTCCTTGGCACTTTGAGCATGCACCTTGCTCGTTGTGACCTCATGGTTTAGGATGAAGTTATGTTGGATGAAGGCGAGAAGGGTCTGCAATCAAAAACACATATTAAGAGTCAAGAAATAAAGAGTTGGCATTAAACATAAGGTTTATCAATCTTTGAGGAAATATTACTGAAGAAAGCAACTCTCCACTCTTTTCAAAAAGGGTGTTGGCATTCTCGCAGCCTGTTAAGAACTCCCATTGGGGAGCCCCGAGGTTGTTGAGGCATTGGCCCATGCAGGTCAAAGCATCCGAACCTAGTTGAACTCTTGGGGCGCCAGCAACATTATCGACCACGAACTTAGGAATGTAGGTCGCGACAACGAGTTTGCGATCTTGGATGGGAAGGACGAGTTTTCTTCACTTGGCTCGAGGGAGGAAGAACAATAACCTCTGGGTGCACTAGAGGAGCACTAACAAGGCCCGACTCAGCCTGCTTCAAGGTCGACGGGGTGGCCTTGATTGTTTTGGCGACCTTAGAAAAACGGGCTCCCTTCGAGGACACCCGATTACGATTTGACCCCCTAGACATGGTGGGTTAGCTAAGGATGTTATCAATGTTCGAATCCATCTTGCATGAAGAGAAAAAAAAAAGGAAAAAAAAAATTAGTACTTGACCATGTTTGAGAGGAGATATTGAAATTTCTAAATAAAAGAAACCTAACTGGAAGATCCCCCTGGCTCGAGCTCGGAGACCAAGAAATCTCTCTATCTTCAGATGACTCTAAGGGGGTCCCCTCTCGATAAGTATGGGACATCCTTGATAAACCCCTATAGTTATTAGTCCCAT
This sequence comes from Humulus lupulus, assembly GCF_963169125.1. Classification (NCBI taxonomy): domain Eukaryota; kingdom Viridiplantae; phylum Streptophyta; class Magnoliopsida; order Rosales; family Cannabaceae; genus Humulus; species Humulus lupulus. The sequence goes on from NC_084796.1 coordinate 224,360,915, forward strand.
ATTGGACTTCTATCCCTTCCCAAACTTCGTTTATGCTATACATGGTTTGGTATTTTCCTAACCAACTGTCGTCCCTATGCACCTTAAGATCTACCCCCGACCAGGTCATAAAATTGTTTCGAGGATCATGAAAAAGGACTACAACGTTGGGCTCCTATTTTAGAAGGGTTGGAGACCACATATATAGGTCTAACACAACTTTACCTCTGTCAAACAATCTTGGAGAGGCCTCGTCTTGTGCTTCGGTTTGCGAGCATGAAGGTTCAACTAGGGGAGGGATAGAGGCCCGAGAACGTGAACTCGAGTGTTTCCTTTTGGAGGGAAGCTTGGTAGTCGGGACCAGGATGTCTTTCCATCTCGCGTACTTGAAAATCCCAGCATCATCTATAGACTTGCCTTCACTGAGGAGACCACATTGTCAGAGCTTGTCCTCGTGAAGAAGGCAGTTGAGGGACCGCTGGCCATATGGAAGCTTCATAATTTCTTCCCCGTGGTCTTTCATGGCCTTGGTGGGTTGTGGGCGATTGTAATTGGATGCACAATTAACTTGGATGAGCATTCTGATATCGAAATGAAAAGGTTGAGAAGAAAGCTACGAAAGAATACTTAGAGATCTGTTGAAACGAGTAGAATCTAGACGGATCGAGACTATCTATCTAGAATAAAATGGTCTTGAAGTTTGGAGGGTGGTTAGGTATGTCCTCAAACAACCTCCTCTCCTTCAGATAGCTCGACAAGTAATAGAATCCATCCCCATCGTGAGCTCAGGAAATGTTGCTTTTCAGGCAAAAGAGATACAAAATCTCTAGTGCCGAGGGTCCATTCCATTTTTTTTGTGGTATAATGACCTTAATGCTGCTAAGACCCTGTACGAGTTGGACTGAAGATGGAAGGGGGCAATACCAACGTATTCAATAAAATTCCTGAAATAATCTTTTAAGGGCAGTAGTGCCCCAGCTCACATATGCTCGCAACTCCAAACCACGAGCTTGATTTTTTTCTCTGGGCTGTCTTCACTCGGAGTAAAGCAGCTCCTTTTGTTGGAGGTAGCGAGCCGACATACCAACTTGTTGGACAAATTTAGTCCATGACAAGGCAGAATGTCCAAAATCTATCTCGTGGAAGTGATGGAACTCTGATAATGTTCAGCCTCGAAGAAAGAGCTACCCAAGGCCATGGCAAGAGGAACTTTGGAGGAAGGTTGTTTGGCTGGCTGATTCGATATACTCTCCATGAATTCGAATGAGAGTTTGCTTGGGGGAAATGCTACTGTGACCTTACACTCGAGATCTAGTGGGATTGGTCGGACCTTAGGATCTAGGACAAGATACACGGAAAATCGTAGTCTCCTTCTTTTCCCCTCTTCGACCTCGTTAATCTGATGTCGGACGTGGGCTCATATGTCTTCCCATTGAGGCACCCTTCGTGCTCCCGAATCAACTATTGGTTTCGATTGAATGGAGATTCAACTCAAGGAGAAGGTGGGTGGTAAGGGATTGCAATCTCGGGCCCCCACCGATTCTCTGAAGACTGCATCATCTAACAAGAAAGAAAAGGGTGAGGGCCCATTGTTTAGAAAAAATAGGAAGAAAAAATCTTGATCACTCGAGTTCGCAAGCTCGAGATAGCGAGATAGAATAAATTGAGCCAGAAGACTTGAAATAGCAAGACTGCTTCAATGCCATGACCGAATTGTTATAAACTTGAGGCACCGAGAGTAGGTTCACGTGAGAGTGGGGCGGTCACTTCCAATTTGGGGTATCCCTAATTTCTAGGGAGAAATTGGCAGTTACCCAAAAAGGAGATGTCATTGAATTATGTGCATTAAAACCCTAATTCAAAACCATATTCCTTCCACTACACGAAACCTATAACCTATTACCCCATAACCTAAAAATGATGTTATTTTTGCCAGATTTTTACCAAATTTTTTGCCTAAATAGATCTTTATTCGCAAAAAATGCTCACTCATACAAATCGAAAACACCCTTTTACAAAGAAGATTTCAAGAACATAGCAAGAACCATAAGAGTTTTCTCATGCATGAAAACTACGAAAAAAAATGTGATATACAGAAAAAATAAGGTTTATAGAACTTACACAAAGTTGGTCTTGGGAATGAAGAGATCGTAGATTGGAAAATTGGAAGCGGGAGCGAACCTATGGAATCGAAGGTGTGGGGATTGCATTGCTTTTTTGCCTTGGAGAACATGCAAAAATTTGAGGCTCTGGTTCGAGTTTCTTTTGTGAAAGTTGAGATTGAAGAAGTGATGATGGAGGGGGTGAATGGGAGTTTAAATAGGCAAAAAGGTGGTCTTAGGGGATTAATTTGAGCCCTTGGAATGGACTAAAACATGATCCAATGGACCACGTTTGATCTTGAAAGCTGGTGGCAAAAAGGGGAATAAGAAAGGACATGTGCAGAGAAAAGAGTACTTAGAGTATTCTCAATATCTAATCATGTATTGACACATGTCCACACTCGAGTGTGGTAGATGGCACGTTTCCTGAAAGTGAAGTTTAAAAGTTTCATTCTCATGGGATTCAAACCAACATTTTTTAGGGGCAAAATGTTATACACAAATTTCGAGAATGAATAAACGGCCTCGAAATGTAGGCTCGTAAAGAGTAAGCTCATGATTAACAAGTATTAGCATTGTACTTGTACAAATCGTCACGAGATTCCCTAGCTACGTCATTAGTGCTCGAGCATGGGTTGGAGGCTCGAAGGCATCAGTTTCCTCTAAGAGATGAGTTCGAATGACTAAACAAGCAAGAAGGTGGCGATAACTAGAATGGTGAGCTCGAGGCTTTGGGTGATCTCGAAAGTACGTTGAGGCAGTAATCAGACTCAAATACACGTTCAGGTGATACACGGAGATGCTCTTATGAAATCTCTATTGATGTGGGATTGGTTAAAACCATGTACAGTTGACCCTATTTTTATGAGATCTTTTATTTAATAATGCATTTAATTTGTATTACATAAATATTTATTTGATTTTATACTTGAATATTATGTTGTAAACTTTGAAGATATTCTTGTAAGGAATTTAATCATTTGTAAAATATTATTGTAAGGAATTTAATCATTTGTAAAGAGGCACAATTAGGCACTGAAAAACATTTTCGGGAAATTATTATTTCTTAAAGGTTTAACGCAAACTCTAATAAAAGTAACTCGTGCACGTTAACTGCTTAACTAAGTAAAAAAAATAAAAATTTCTTTTCTACTCCTTAATATTATTGCCATAAATGCTTTTGAATTGTTAAATTATATGCTAGTTAATAATATATTTTTTAATCTGTAGTTTATAAATTTAGATAATTAGTAAATTACACGGAAGCTATATGATATGATTACTTGTTTCATAGGTAAAATTATAACACTAAGAAAACATATATATGTAAATCATATAACAGTTGATAAATTAACAAAAAAATTATATCAACCAAATAGTCGATGGATAAGATTAACATATAGTTATTTAACCAACCCAATTCTGTGATACTCCAAATAAAAAACTTCAAGATTTAAACTTATAAAAGAAATAAAGGATGCCACCAAAAATGGGAAAGAGAACTCCAACAAAGAACAAGGCATGGTCGACGTAGCTTCATTATTTTGCTTTTAAATTACTTGAAAAACTATATCATATGGGCGTTTATCATTACCATGAAATACTGTGGAAAGCTAAACCCAAAAAAGGGGTCAAAATGGACATTGTTGACTGGTAATGTTGAATCAATAATGATAAATACCCTCAGGAAAAATTCTAAATTCAAGTTAAATATTCAAGCAGCGCTGGGTTTGGCCAAAACCTGGGGACACTAAGTTCCAAAAATTAGGTGGGGAAGAACAAAAAACCAAAAAACCGAACAAGAGGCTCTTCTAATCTTCAAGCTCAATAATCTTGACAACCGACGCATCACCAACTTTCTGGCAAACAACAACTCGGTCATGCGACTTGATGACTCCGGCTGACTTTCCATGTGCGAGGGCAACCTTCAAAACTGACTCGTTTGTTGCACTCGTTGACTCGGCCTGAAATCAAACACAGAAAACAGACTTCATGAGCAAGAAAATCATACCATTCAATAATGGTAAAATAATGATATAATGATAAAAGACTTACAGGATGACTTGGGTCAGCGAGCATGGGGAAAAGACCTCTGACTATAAGAGATTGCCTTGCCTACATATATTTAAGAGGGATGAATAAATATCTTGCTTGAAGAACAAATAAATTAAAAGGTTAAACAAGTGAAATTTTCTTCAAGAACAGAAAGATGCTGAAATTTCAGGTAATGCACGGTGGTGGTAACTTACTTTTTATCGATACCCCTTTACTTGAATACCCAGTGGTAATTCATAGATGATACTAATGGTAATTACAAATTTGTTTAAGACTAAAAATACTGAAATTTGAGAAAACTAAGAGAATTCCAAGGAAATCTAGCCATTAAGCCAGTAATTAACGTGCTTAAAATTGGTGATATATGAAAATACAATAATTTTCTAAAACTTATTTATCAACCATTGGTTTCTTAAACCTACATCAAGTTGGAAGGCAAACTAATTTCCACAAAAGTAGTAATTCAGCAGCCATATTACCATATGAACTTTCTAACCTAAACCAGCTGAGTAACAGAGTTAGGAGCTAACCTCAAAGGCCCCACTGAAGCTCCACTTCAGTTGATTTGTCTTAAGACGGGGGACAACAACTGATAGAACTGGCATTGTTGGCCTGTACTTGGCTATCAATCTGTGCATATACATGTAATTTCTTTTAAGAGTTGCAGATATCATTCAACATTTAAAGCAACATACATATGAAAAAAAAATTGAATGAAATATTTCAGACAGAATCCAGCTAGCATAATTGAAAAATGAAGAGCATGCAATAATTAATTACCTTGCAGCCCTTCCTGATGATGTAAAGCATATAATTACAGAGGCTTTCACCTTAATTGCTGCCCGTACCTAAAGAATAAAGAGCATGTCTTTTTAAACAAAGTAAAAAACCATGGAATAGTTTCCGACTAGGATGCCATGTGAAAGAATTTAATGGGCCAATAAACACAACCAAACTGAACTCTACTACATTAAATATATAAATTGAGGTTTAGGTACCGCGGAGGAAGCAATAGATTCCAAATGCGTCATTGGTTCTCCAACATATTTAGTAGTTCGCTTGAAATACAAGTCCTGATTGAAAACCTTCTCCGCCTATTATACAGAATCAATGAGGGAAAACAATAAAAACCTTAAAAAATGACTTAGACCATCGTCACAAAACCTACATTAAAATAAAAAATGAGAATAAATGTAAATGAGCGAGCAGAACTGACCCCCTATCAGCAAGGGAGCCAGCAAATTACTCAATGAAGAAAAGAAAAAAACTATAAGATTCACCTCAGCACAGATTTTACCAACAGTTGAGATGGTCTCTACAGGGTATAAACCACGTAAAGTCTCAGCACCCAGAAGAATGGCATCACTTCCTGCACCAGGAAGTAAAAAGATTAGGAAATGTAAAAATTTTATATTTTGTAGATGGAATGGAAGAAAGAAACAAACCATCCAGAACAGCATTTGCAACATCAGTTGCCTCTGCACGAGTAGGTCTCAAGTTGTCGGTCATACTATCAACAACACGAGTTACCACTGCAGGCTTTCCAGCCATATTACATTTGTAAAGGGCAGCCTTTTGAAACAAAAAGACCTGCAGAATAGAATTTCATTAGAAAAAACTTTCAATATCTAAATAAATGTAATTTGAATCCAGGGCTTAGAACAAGCATCATTGGCTTGTACCTACTGAGCAAATTGAAATTCTTTTTCACCAGCACATTACAACTTTGCCACCAAAGAAAAGTTATATATACTCCCATTTTATTTGAAATTTGAGAGTTGAGACACAAAACAAAATATAAAAAAACCATGATGGGTTTGGTATGCATCTCTTAAATTATGAAGAAAAAACAGAATACCATGTGTTCAACTCCTTGCCAAAAATGTTATAAAAAGCTATAAGTGAATGACTGATTTATTTAACGTACTGACCTTCTCCGGTGGAAGATCAATTCCCAAATTTCCTCGAGAAAGGATAATTCCATCAGCTTCTTGTAGAATCTCATCAAAGTGAGTTAATCCCTAAGATTAAAAACCCAAGTTGCTAAGCTCAAGTGAAAATGAAATATTTATAGAACAGGAGGGAAAAAAAACAAGAGTTTGAAATAAACCACGTCAGCCTACCTCAATGTTTTCTATTTTAGCAAAAATTTGAGTCTGGTGGAGGTCACCCAACTTAGAAAGGAATTCCCGGGCCTAAAAGACAGCACAAAGCCACGAGTCTGTTAATAAAATTATTCAAACAAGCATATTAACTGTTGAAGAGCATAATTCATTAGATAAATTGCTTACTCGGCGAACATCTTCTGCATGACGGGTATAGGACAAAGAGAGGAAGTCAATCTTGTTTTTTAGTCCCCAAGTACTTATGACCTGTAATTACATTGGAACCAATGAAAAGGAACTCAGGAAACAATTAAGAAAGACATTATGAAAAAGCTAGAGAAGAGACCAAAAAAAAGACATTAATCCTTAAAATATGCACCAAAAAAATATATTTTACCTCCTTATCTTTAACAGAGAGGGTAGGCATATCTATATGGACTTGTGAAGCATGCAGGGTAAACAGTGCACCCGCCAACGTTGCAGAGTTCTTTACTATGCAAACAACATCACACCCCTTCACCTCTTCAACCTAAACAAGTCAAAAAAGAACTTATCAGCCACATTCACATGACCAATCAGTTCCTCCCAGATTAAACAGAATATTCCTCATATCAAGTAGAGCAATGGAACTAAGTTCAAGAGCACAGCATAAAAATAGTTTAATTTCAGTGGTTGCTTAAATGTTACCTCCAACCATACAGAAGTAGTTTCACTTCCAGTGAAAAGATACTGGCCTAGAAAAATTGTATCGCCTTTCTTCACTGACTGCAAAAACCATACAAAGATTAGATATTTATAACAGAATTCATCTTACTCTAACAAGTGAAAGATTGCTTTTCATCAGTTACTAGTCTTAGAATCATTATATGTATTAGTTACAGCAACTAGTAAATTCATATCACACTGGACCACAGGTAAAAATCAATAAGTGGTTTTGCTCTCCACATGTAATCTTAAACTGGTACTAATGAATAAAACCTAATCGTTCACGAAAAGAACTAATAATCTATCATTAGTGCTATCATTCCAAAACTACAAGAGGATGATTTTGTTTTATTTTTCCATGCATTTTCTTTAAGTAAAGCACACATAGTCAAAGTGGATATAGCGAAACCTTTGAAAGTCCATCAAAATTAATGGGCAACACCGCTGAGGAGGCTTCTTGGTCCTGATCAGGTGTCAGAACAACCAAAGCATCTGCCTCAAGTGAGATGGCCTTTTCGCTTTTGTTCACCACCTGCAACTCAGCGCCCACGGTATCCAACATAACCTGAAAAAGAAAAATATATACCCCCAAAACCCATCCGTGTCACTGTCAAGCACAGAAATCAGGAATATGAATATATTAAAACTCAGCGAGGCCCCATCATATTTGTTATGTTCTTATTCCTCTTATGCACTAAATTCTAATAAAAAAAGAAGAGAAAAAACGCAACTCTTTTTAATAACAAACACTAGCAATGAAAACCCAGAAATAACATACAGCGCAGAGCTTCTTAGTAAGCTTGACAGAAGCCTTTAAGTTCTCCAGAGTCTCTTGGTGGTATTCAGGGTCGCCCCACGAGAAATCGAATCGAGCCACTGTCATGCAATACATCCAAATACGTCAATATACAAACATCCAAATATAATCCACCACCACAAAAACTCCCGAATCATTTAACCAAAACAGACTGAAAAGCTTCACAAAAGCAATTATTCATTCTTTAATTAGTAAAAAAAACGCAAAAATATATGAAATCAAATGGGTTGAAAATCTCATACCGGACATTCCAGCTTTAAGGCAGCCAGAAATAACATCCACCGATCGAGATTTAGGACCAAGTGTGCCCACAATTTTCGTCATTGCAGGGAAAAAACTCTACGATCACAAAAAATAATCCTTAATCAATAAAATTTTCCATAAAAGATTAATAAACCAATAAAACCATAAAAATCAATCTCAGATCCAAAAAAAAACTTACAGCCTTAGATGGTTCGAGGATCGAAGCCATCCTAATAGGCTCCTCGAGAAGCAAGTGACTGGAATGCATCTTCGGTTCTGTTGGTTCTAAACGACGGCGGCGACTCTGTAAAACGAAGACGAAAAATCGAGATTCTAGAGAGAGAAAACTCGCGTTGAGAGAACGATTATGGGTCGACTGTCGACTTTTTTTGAGAAAAAAATAAGTTTTTAAATTTAATTTTAAAGGAAAAGTCGGAGCTTGAAAGAGAGAATATGCCTCTTGACCCTTTGTTCCTCTTTTTAGACTATATTTTTATTTTTGTTTTTGCCTTTTATTTAATATAGGCGTGACACACTCTAAAGCCCTGTTCCACTCAAAATCTTGTGTTGTTGAGATATTTATTTATTTTATTTACATTCAAACTACCTCTTTAATATCACAATTATAATAATATCCCTTACAATTTATTGTAAAAATAATAAATTGAAAGATTTAGAGTTAATTGTTCTTAATTTAAAAATAATAATTTTGAAATTTTATGATTTAATTTTTTTTATGAAATTTCCAATATTTTATTTGTAATTTAGTAACCTCTCTATATATATATATATTTTTGGGGGGGGGGGGATTTGAGTTTTAAATTTTTGACGGAATATCTAAACTATATATATATATTTAAACATTTGATATGTTTTCTTAATTTTGCTATGTGAATCATGATTTCCAATCAATTTTCATATGACTCAAAATTATTTTCAAATAAATTAAAATATATATGAATCATTCTTATATTTTTCAAGCATCATGTCCGCCCACTGAATTTTTTACACATCAGAAAGAAAAAATAAATAAAATAAGATAAAACTATCAACTTTAAAAAAAAATCAAAAGTACTAAGTACTTTAATAAATAATGTGGTAGTGTACAAAGTGAAGGATGATAATTTATTGTTTAATACTATTAACAATTTTGACCAATGATGTAGTGGCTCGTGGAGTAGTCTTTATGCAATTTATTTAACTTTAGAGGGCGTTGTTATAATTATTCTTATATTGGGGGTTCTACAATAATTTTCACATAGATCAGGGATGTCATAGTTTATTTTCTCTATAGGAAACCAGCCCGAGAAAATATTCTAGACATAACACGTGAGCTAATCCTGTCCGTCAGATTTTGTGGTAAGTACAGTAATCAACGGCGCCACGTAAAAAGAAAAAGCAGTTGTTCTTCAAAATATCAAATTTTTACAATAATAAAAATCAACTTTGTATTGCGTGGGCAAGGGGAAAAAGAAAGCCCAGATCCTTCATATTCACGTTGCTGCATGGCGCGTGGGAGTAACGAATTCGTTTGACGGGCACGTGACTGAAAATCGTTAGATGTCGAATGGGTTCCAAACTCAGTGTAGTAGTTGTTTTAAGCTCAGAGCACGTGCTTTTATCATTAGGTCACTTTTTGTTCCGGTGAGCGCGTGTAACTCGTGTTGGAAGAGACATAGAGTGGTTTGGGCTGGAATGCCTCTGTTCTGGCCCCACCAAATTTTAAACTAACGGCTGCGCTGATTTGTGCTGTATCAATGGGTCAGTTCCTGTGGGCAGTCGTTTTACTTGGGATCCTCCTCATGACAGTTTAACTGAACGATGTCGTTTCCTTGTGGTAGTTTAAGAAAACGACAGCCATAATTATACCCGTTGAAAACCTGATTTGCCATAACCACGCCTCAATATTCAATTAATTATGTCATATTGTTATAATAATTTTCCTTTTCAACGAGAGTTTCAATAAAATAATAGTCTTATTTATAACTTATTTTAATAAAAAAAGTGAAGTAAATAATTGGGTAAATAATAGTTGGTCCCAAGCTTTACCACAAGTATCAGTTAGATTTCTAACATTTTTTTTAGTAACAATTAGATCTCAACCTTCATATTTTGGGTTACATAGACCCTCAATTTTATATTTTATTAAATAAAACATAATTTATAAGGGTAAAAATAAAATTTTTAACAAAGAAAAAATGTAGCACTCATTTATTTTTTCTTTTTAACAAAATTAATTAATTATTATTAAATATATTATTTTGGTAAATTGACATAAATATTCTTATCAAATGTTAAAAATTATTTTCTATTATAACTCTAAAATATTTAATATCACTTGAATATTACTTATGAGGAGTTTAAATAAAAATGTGTGTAGTGAGAAAAAAAATGATGTTATAAATAGAAGTACTCTTAATAAATTTCATCATTCTAAATTTAAATGATATAATTTTTTTTATTATTATTTCTTAATATTTCAAGAGAATATTTAAGTCAATTACCAAAATAATATTATTGTTCGTGTTTTCACCATGGGATACGAGACATTCATTAGAGGAGTAATTGGGCTCCTCGAGGTTTTGTAGAGCTTGGGTAGAGCTCCTCGGAGTGTGAAATTCCTCCGAAAACTGTGATCTGGCCAGATGTGGATGTCTCCAAGTGAGGCCACGCCCCGAGGTGCATCCTCGAGGCGCGAATATCTCCAAGCGAGGCCACGTCCCGTGGTCTGTTCCTGTGGCGTGGATGTCTCCAAGGCCATGCCCCGCGGACTAGTCAGGTGGTCTTCTCGCTTTATTCATTCACTAATCCTCCAGGTCTAGTGTAACACCCTACTTCCCTAGAGTCGTTACATGTGATTTTAAAATGAGTCATTAGCTCGCTAATCGAGGTATTAGACCAAAAAGTGTGGTTAATTAAAATGTAAACTCATTTAAATAAGATTTTGGTGTAAAAGGTCGGTCATTCCTTTTGTTTTCCCAAAAACGGCTCCTAATGGTGTGGCAGGATTGACCTGCACGTGGCAATTTTAAGTGGATGAATCTTGTTCGACCATCTACCAGAAAGTCATTGATTTATCAAGCATCATGCTTAGGTGCGACCAGTCTGGTCGCATACTTTCATTTACTTCCTTTGGACGTGCAATCTTGTAACATTTGCATTAATTGTAATTTCTTTTATTACTTAGATTCGTGAGTCTTAATGGTAATTAAGGCTCATTGGCCCATGTACTCTTCTTGAGCCTATAAATAAGAATCAAAGGGCTCAAGGAAGGGACTTTTGAACTTATTGATCCTTGTACTCTGAGAGAAAAATATAGTGTGATTATTCATCGAAGTTGTAATCTTCCCAAGGCTTGTGAAACTCGTGAACCCTCATTCATTGATCACAGTGTTGGGATTCGACATCAATAAGAACACAAAGTGGACATAGGTCATTACCATCCAATTGGGGCCGAACCACTATAAATCGTTTGTGTCGTTTGCTTTCCATTTGAATTTCTTCTTGTTTTCATCTCATTTTATATCATTTATCTGACTCCGTGTCGTTGACCAATTTGAGGGTCAACATTTTGGTGCTTTCATTGAGAGTCGAATCCAAGATTTCAAGAAAATCAAATGGCTAAAACATCCAAGAGGACAGCGCAGACTTCAAGCGATGCATCCACCTAGCCTCCTCCATCGAATGTGGCTGAAGACGAGCCACAGTTGGACTTCGAAAAGGAGGAAATGGACTCTGAAACCCTGAGAAAAACACTAAGTGTGTTGCAAGAGGAGTTGCCCAATCTAAGGGCCAATCAAGAGAATGCGGCTGAGACGTTGGCGTTGCAACAGAGGGAAATCGAACGCCAACGCCAAGAGTTGAATGAGCGGCAGGCAGACATGGACCGCCGGCAGAGAGATGCCAATGGCGCCCTAGAAGCAGCCATTCAGTTGGCCAAGGAGCAAGCTGCGCCGACTTCTCAACTGGACCAGCCACTAAGTGCACCACCACAACGGGCCCCAAACCCAAGTCCTCCGCTTCAGCTGGCGAGCCCTCAAAGGGCAGAGCAACCGCCTGCTGCTCAACAGGATATTTAGTTTCAGGATCCTGAGCAGCAGCCACCTTCTCGTGCTAGTCGAGATAATCCCCAGCGTCAAAGGGTCAGGCAGCCTCCCTGAAGCTCTAGACACCCAGAGGCTGAGGAACCAAATCCACCGAGCAAAAGGCAATGTCCTTCTGCTAACAGAAGGCACGCCGAATCAGGCTCTGCGGTCAGGTGACCCCCACAGCATAATGATGCCTGGGGACCCACCAACCAACACAAGCCTACCCCTGGCGCTCGAGAGATGCCAGCTAAAGGAGGGAACAGTGCAACCAACCGATCGTGCCATAGTCGGTCGCATTTCAGAGACAGGCATGACTATAATGAAGTTGATTTCGGCAAAGGGAATGCTGGTCGAGGTCAAGGAGAAAGAGGTGGGGAAAGGAATCCCCCACCAAGAGAAAATAAGCTTGTGAGCCAGAATGCTGGGGGGCAACCCAGGCAACATAACGTCTTTGATTGGTTAGGCGCTAGCGAGCAAAGGCGCAGAGATGATGATCTAAGGGACGTGCTCAACGACAGGCGCAAAAGGCACGATGAGTACGCTCCTTCGGCACCAGTCGCCCCAGCGATCCCAGATGTCGTACAGGCCCAGATCAACGCATTAAACCAGGCTGTCCAACAACTGGTAGGGAGTCAGACATCCCACATCGAGTATGATCGGAGAAGAGGTACTCCATTCATATAAAGAATAGTTGTGGTGGAAACCCCCAGTAAATTCAAGATGCCAGTACTACCCAATTTTGATGGATATGGGGACCCAATATCTCACGTGAACAAGTTTGAGATATAGATGGACATCCAGAAGGTGTCGGATGATGCTTGCTGCAGGATATTTTCGGCCACCCTATTTGACACCGCTTAGGAGTGGTTTTTCAAATTCCCTCCTGCTAGCATAGTGTCATGGGAAATGTTCGTGAAGGAATTCTACAGGCAATTCTACGTTGGTCGCGTGCACCCAACTGAAGCCAACCAGCTAGTTGAGATACGCCAGAAGGATGGAGAATCCTTGAAGGAGTACATCCAGCGTTTCATGCGAGCAGAAACTGTGGCTAAAATAGTTGGCGATGAAGGGAAAATGATGGCCCTTATTGCTGGAGTAAGGCGCCATTCTCCCCTCTAGAACAACTTAAGAAAGAATGGGGTGAAGAGTACTCAAGAATTCCTTGATCGAGTAGACCAGTACATTAAGCTTGAGGATGCGATTGCCAACGAAGGGAAGTCGCCTGTGAAAGACAAGGGACCAAAGGAAGATCCCGCTAAAGGCGCCAATGGGTTGGATAAACCAATTGGCAACGGCAAAGGCAACGGGAATGGTAAAAATGGTGGAAAAAGGGCAAACACTGAGCCGTCGACGTCTGAGAATAAATGCCCTAAGGGCAATAGGTATGAGCCAAGGTTCACCAACTATACGACCCTTGTCGAGAGCAGAGCGGAGGTGTACCAGGCGACCAGCGCCAATGTCCCTTACAAGCGACCAGCACCAATAAGGAAGGATATCTCCAAGAGGGCCAACAAAATTTCGTTTCCACAACGACTATGGCCATGACACCAATGAATGTAACCAGTTGAAGGATGAGATTGAGTTCCTTATCAGACAAGGACACCTGAGGAGATACGTATGAACCACGGGAGGTTCTCAGCGAGAGACTTAAGGAGGCAACGAGCAGGCGCCTGTACGCCAACTCTCGCCACCTTTACAGCCAGCTCCTGTGGCAGGTACGTTGCTAACCATATGTGGTGGCCCACACCTTGCAGGAGAGGGTGGGAAGGCTAGAGAGTGATACGCTCGGACCTTACGCCATGACCAAGACATCGAGATGCTAAATGTGGAGGAGCGAACTCCCAAGAAGGCTCGAACAGAGGAAGAATTAATAACTTTCTCTGAGTTTGACGCTCAACATGTCTGATTTCCTCATTTGGACCCCCTGGTCGTGGACGCCCAGATAGCCAACATAATGGTCAAAATGTTGTTAGTTGACACTGGGAGCTCAGTAAATATCTTGTACAAGTGTTTAACGCCCAAACGTGACTTCCACTTTGCGGTAGTCGTAGTATAGATGGGCGGTCGATTCCACAAGGAGGTAAAGAAACAAGTTAATCAATAAATAAATGTTAGAGATAAATAATGTGAGGAAAATAGAACAAGTGATATTTTTGTTGTTTTTTAAATTTAAAGATTAGAAATAAAGATAGAATAAAGTGTGATGTAACAATAGGTAACAAGTAGGATGGATCAAGAGTCGCCAATATGCATACTTATTTATTTGGATATTTGATTCACAAAAGTTATACAAATGAGAGGTTCACAACCCAACTATTCATTTGGAAGATTTAACATTGAAGCACAAATATGTTTTACAAAAATGTATTCAAGTGATTATTATTCTTTACCATGGAAAGATGAGATAAATCTTAAGAGAAATCTAAAAATGACATTATACCATTGGAAATAATGCAATAAAAGATTGGACATAAAACCTAACACAAATATTACTTTTACTATTTATAAAATACATAGAAAGAGCATGACTAATTCTATATAGATTTTAGAAAAAGTACATATATATGAGTGAGATGGAGAAAATGATAAAGATATTATCTATATTATTTTCACTTATTTGATAATACATAGAAAGTGCATGACAAAATCTATATACTATTAGTAAACATAAATATAGATAATAAGATGAAGAAGAAGTAGAGATGAAATAAAATAAATCACTAAAATATATAAACTTTAAGCACATGGTGAATCAAAAATACCAAACAAAGTCATAGTACATATAGGATCATCCCAACCTTCCTAAGAAGGTTAGCCTATTATGCTTGACATTCTCATGAAATTCTAGAGAGAAAATATGAGAAATGAGATTAAAATTTGGTAGAATTTTGCTACCTAAAAATTACATACAAATTGTGAAGGAAGAATCCCTATTTATAGAGGGAGATAATGACTAAAAATAAATTAAACAACAATTTGGGTTTTACAAAATAAATATGAAATATTAATAATAAAATATGATTTTGAAAAATCAAATCTTATTATAAATATTAACCTAGTTATTTTGGTGTATGGTCAAAATGCCATTTTTATAAAGCACCAAAAAAGATGAGATTTAAAGCTCAAAATGACAATTTTGCAAGGCCCAATACCCACAAAATATAGGTTGAAGGTGGCTGGTGGCAGCTGGTCCATTGACCCATTTCCAGCCAATGAGAGGCTGCCATGTAGGCGGCTGGTTGAAGGGAGTTGGGCATGAGGAAAATGGCTGGTGGGAAGTGATAACTCTACAAAATAGAGTTATTTTATCACTTTTTATGTGCTAATTGTTGCTTAATTCTTGAGTTTTTAAGTAATTTATTAAGTTTTTTAGTAATTTTGAATTTATTAGTCTTATCATGATTTTATATACTTTTGTGTGTTTTTATAGTTATTTTGTTGTAAAATGTTGTAGTTAATTATTTGAATTATTATTGTTAAGTTAGTGGTAAAAAAATGTTGTATTATTGGACTTAAATGTAAAATATAAATTAAGTTATAATTAATATTTTCAAAGAATTAAATTGATTTATTTTATAGATTGAAAATATTGTATTATAATTTATTTTATATTTATTTTGTAGGGAATTTATGCTCTTGAAAAGTAAGGAAAAGAAAGAAATAAAAAATGGCAAAATTGAAAGAGAAGAATTAAAAGTGTCAAGGCCCAATCCCTTATTCAGCTGCCTCCATTCGGCCCAGCTTTCGGCCCACGGTCTCCTCTTCTCTGCAGCCTTCCGAAGCCCAACATCCCACGGTTTCTCCAACCGAGCACAGCCCCAAGCAGCATCACACCTCCAGCATCAAGGAAGCTCCTGCCACCTCACGCCCCAAGCATCTCCTTCACAAGACCAAGCCCGCCAACATCATCTCCCAGCCATGTGCTTCACTCACCAACGTATCTGCTCCCTGGCCCAATCTGAAAGACCTCCCAGCCAACTCCCACGTTCAACACCAACTCAGCCAACACCCACACCCAGTTGGGCCACTTGAAAAGAAAGAAAACTATTCCTTTTTTCTGAAATAGTCAAAACCACAAAAGGCAAAAAAAAAAAATCATATATTTTCCTAATATTTTTCACTCAAATATCAATTCACTCTTTCCTATTTTTCTTACCTAAATAAACATTCCTAATTCATTTTTTTTACCCTAGCTTTTCACTAATCTTTTACCCAACCAAACATTTCATCTTTCCAATACTCTTACACTTACTCTATTTATCCTACCACTTCCCAACACAATTAAATTAATCAATTTATTTATTTTAATTAGATTAATTTAATCTTCATATTTTGCCTATAAATAGAGTCTTGTAAGACCATTTGGGAAGTTCTTCTTCATCTTTTCAACCTCTTCCACACTTCATATTTTTCTCTCTTATTTTCACTATTTTCTCTACCATTTCATCTTTTGAAGAGCAGGTCAAGTATGTTATTTTGTAATTTTTATTTCAATCTAGTTATGAGCTTCTAATCTTTTTCAAAGGTTATTAAGATGATGATGAAGCAAAATGTAACTAGATAGTATTTTTTTGTTGTATGTTGATTTCCCATTTGTACAACATTGTTTATGGATTTTTCTATCAAAGATATGCATTTTTCATCTAGTGTTGATTGTTAAAGCATATTACACTTAGTTCTTCATTATGCAAAAATATGATATTCTTTGATTAAATTTTTTTCATTAAATTGTTCACATCTAATTCTTAGAGCATAAGTATCATATTTTGCCTAAACATAATCTCTTTGATTTTTTGTAGTTTCACTAGGTTGTAACACAACTAATGCTTAGAAATTATATCTTATATAAGTGAAGAAAAATCCTACATTTTTTAAAGTAACTTGTGCTTGAATAGAAAATGTATTTTGAAAAAAAGTATAGTGTGATTTATTTCAACTATATCTAAATTTGGGAATCAATATACTTATAAATACTATTGAACTTGCATTTTGTGGATTCTAATATCTTAATAATCTTATTTTACATATCTCATTTGAAAACCATTTTTCTATTTAATCTTAACTCTTTTTATTACTTGTCTTTTATTTTTCTAAAACAAAATCTCATCAAATATTTGAAACTAGGTTAGAATATTCTTGCTTTGTTTGAAATAGTTTCTTTTGATGTTAGTCAACTCCCATGGGTTCGACCTCGTACTTACATGAACATTATATTCCGAAACGATTCGTGCACTTGCGAGTTTAAATATTAAAACACCCTCTTTTGGGCTCAACAGGAAGAAGGACTTTGCTGGGCTGCTAGATGGTGGGCTTGCTAAAGGGTCACGAAGCTGGCTTTGGGCGTTGGATAGGCTGGTTGGGAGTTGGGCTGAAGGAAAATTGTGGGCCTGCTGGAGGGAAACGAAGCTGGCTACTTCAGATGGTTGAAGGAAGAGGGCTGGCAGGAGGACAGGTGTCGGTAGGAGTCAGGTGTGGCTCGGCTCGGGCTGGGAGGGAAACAGGCCTGGAGGGTCTCTTTGGGCAGCTGGAGTTGGGCCTTCGTGTGTCAAGAGAAATGTCATTTTTCTCTTTTCTTTTTCAGATTTAATTGTTTCTTTCTTCTTCATTTCAAAGTGCCAAAATACAACTTTAATTCCTACAAAATAACAATAAATTAAATCCTAATAAAATATTTTCATTTATAAACTAAATCATATTAATTCCATGAAAATATTAATTAAAACTTAATTTATTTTGACTATTAAAATCAATAAATGTGTATTTTTTACCACTAATCAATAAGTCTTTGTTAGAGAGAATGAAGTTGTCAGTGAAGGACCTAGAGCCATGCAACCAAACCATTTATGGTTTTTCTAGCAAAGGATTCAGGCCAACAAGGTCAATTCGGCTTCCGGTTACAGCAGGAACTGCGCCTGCGAACAGGACATTACTCACTACTTTTATAGTAGTTGATTGTCCTTCCGCATACAATGTTGTAATTGGAAGACCTATTCTATTCAACCTACGAGTTGTAACCTCGGTTTGGCACCTTGCCATGAAATTCCCAACTGATGCAGGGGTAGGATGCGTGTTGGGAAACCAACGAGAAGCGAGGGAATGCTGTAATTACTCGATTACTAAGGCAAAGAGAGGTGGATCGAGGGAAGTCGCCAGAAAAGAGTTGCAGTTGGCCGATGAAACACAAGCCCGATCAAGTGAGCACGTCACCAAATAGGGTGTTGCCCAAAGTGAGGATAGGGATTTAGATCCTTGCTTTGGGGATTTTGATGAAGAAGTAGGACCAATCAAGGACCTCGAAGAGGTCCAACTCGATGAAGCAGATTCGACCAGGGTTGTGAAAGTCGGTAAAAACTTAGAGACAACAATAAAGCAAAAATTGGTGGAATTTTTGAAGAAAAACCAGGAAGTCTTTGCCTAGTCGCATAAAGACATGGTTGGAATTGACCTAAAAGTTATCAGCCATGTCCTGAACATAGATAAAAGCTTTCCACCAGTGCAACATAAAAGAAGGTTGCTCGACAGAGACAAATCGAAAGCTCTAAAGGAAGAAGTCGAGAAGCTAAAGGAGAACGAATTCATCAGGGTAGCGTTTTATCCATCGTGGGTCTCTAATCCCGTACTAGTACCCAAGCCAAATGGCAAATGAAGAACATGCGTGGATTTCACAGACCTTAATAAAGCCTGCCCGAAAGATTGTTTCCCTCTCCCAAGGATCGACCAGTTGGTCGATGCCACTTCAGGGCACGAGATCCTATCATTTATGGATGCATACTCTAGGTACAATCAGATCAGCATGTACCCACCTGATGAGGATCACACTAGCTTTCAGACCGATACAGGGCTTTATTGTTACAAAGTAAAGCCCTTCGGTTTGAAAAATGCTAGTACGACTTACCATCGATTAGTCAATCACATGCTAAAAGAGTTGATCGGTACAAACATGGAAGTATATGTTGATGACATGCTGGTTTTAGTCGAAGAAGGCAGAAGAACACATAGGGGACCTGCAAGAGTGCTTCATCATTTTGGCAGTCACAGAATATGCTGTTAGTGCTGTCTTGGTAAGAGAGGAGAAAAATGTGCAAAAAGTCGTATATTATGTAAGCAAGAGGCTAATAGGAGCAGAGCAGTGCTACCCGCCCATTGAAAAATTAGCCTAATGCTTGATCTTAGCCTCCAGAAAGCTGCGACCATACTTTCAAGCTCACTCCTTCACAGTACTAACCGACCAGCCCCTACGGCAAGTTCTGCAGAAGCCAGAAGCCGCTGGTCAATTATTGAAATAGGCAGTTGAACTTGGGCAGTTTGAAATTTCTTACTAACCATGAGCAGCAGTAAAAGGGCAAGCTCTGGCCGACTTTGTCGTAGAGCTCACAGAGCTTCCAGACAATGAATAGACAGAAGAGCCCGAGCCTCAAAGCCAAACTCCTTCTTGGAAGTTGTTTACAGACGTCTCTTCTAATGAACATCACGCTAGAGCCGGAGTGATTTTGGTAACGTCGGAAGGACATCGATTCCACTGCGCAATCATATTCGACTTCACAGCGTCTAATAACGAAGCTGAGTATGAATCGTTGCTCGCAGGTTTACGATTAGCCAGGGACATGAATATAAAGTCACATGAAATCTATAGTGACTCCCAGTTCGTGGTTAATTAGATTACTGGAGAATATCAAGCCAGGGGTCTAAAGATGGTTGCTTACTTGAACAAAGCAAAGGATTTTTTGGTGCAATTTGAAAGATATACACTCCAGCAAGCACCTCGCGACTAGAACTCAAACGCTGATGCTTTGGCCAAATTAGCAAGTGCAAAGGATGCTGACACCCTGAATATAGTGCCTGTTGAATGACTCCCCAAGGCTAGTTGGACTCTTTTAATCCTCCTCGCTCATAATCCTAGGCTTTTCTCATACACTTAGAGATGGATTAATAAGCATGTTAACCCTCTCTGAAGGGAGAGAAGTGACCTACAGGTGTAGGGCACGAAGGAATAAGATAAAAGGAGTAGCATGTTTAGTATTCCTGGTTTCATTTTGACTTACTTTATACGTTTGTGAGACTTCACTCCTCCGGTCATCCTTAGGAATATGTTATTGCCATCTCCGGTGCATCCATCCATAATGCCTCCCTCATCAGATTAGCTTGGCTACTCGGCTCTAGTAAGACTTGTAAGACTTCTTCCCGTGTGGAGCTAGCATGGGCCTACCATTCGATATCAAGACTAAGAGCCCAGTCCAGGAATTGAAGGGGACTAATAAGACTGAATATATCGACCCTTTTCTTTTTCCCTGTCTCCCGCACCAATATCGGTGGCTGAACCGTAACTGCTAGTGATGGGACGGAGAAAGAACTCCTCCCCGTGTCCTCAGGCATCGAAAAGGGGACGAAAAGAGTTATTTACCTTTACGATATTTCGGAATGTATCATGGCCCTATCTATTCATCTTTTTATGAAAAAAAAAAAGAAAAAGAGTTACGCATCTCTCAGGGACCGGGGGAACAAATAGGCGTGGGGAAGAGGGAGAGGGGGGCTACGAGCCCTCTCCCATTGCTGTTCCCGGACTACCCATCCCTTCCTTCCCCTTCGACCCCAGACACCAAGCATCAAAGCAGAAGAAACCTCTCTGGTAATTCAGGCAGCAGATACATGGATGGCACCTTTCATTGAGTACTTGGCGTGCGGAGTGTTGTCGATGGACAGAAACAAAGCAAGGACCCTCCAGAGGCAATCTGCTTGATTTATCCTGGTCGACGGAATTCTATACCGAAGAGGGTACTCAATGCCACTCCTAAGATGCGTCTCAAAAGAAAAGGCCAAAGAATTAATGTGAAAAGTCCATGAAGGTTTCTGTGGAGATCACGCTGGGGGGCAGAGTTTATCAAAAACGATCCTAAGGCAAGGATACTTCTGGCCAGCAATGAATGAAGACTCTGTGGATTTTGTTCGGAAATGCGACAAGTGTCATAGATTCTCCAAGATACCACGAGTAGCCCCCAATGAACTAAAGCAGATGCAAAGCCTGTGGCCATTCACAGTATGGGGAATAGACTTAATCGGGTCTTTACCCATAGGAAAATGCGGCGTTAAATATACCATGGTGGCTGTTGATTACTTCACAAAGTGGGCCAAAGCTGAACCACTTGCAACCATAACGACCAAAAAAGTGCTGGACTTTGTGGTAAAAACATAGTGTGTCGCTATGGATTGCCAAGAAAAATTATCTCAGATATCGGCACACAGTTTGATAGTGATTTGTTCATGGATTTTTGCAAAAGGCACGGGATTATCAAAAGCTTTTCTTCAGTAGCTCATCCGCAAGCAAACGGTCAAGTTGAGGCTATCAACAAGACACTAAAGGATACTCTGAAGAAAAGACTTGAAGAAGCAAAGGGGGCATGGACAGAGCAGTTGCTTGAAGTCCTCTGGTCGTATAGAACGTCGCATCGAATAGCAACGGGTCATACTCCATTTTCCTTGGCTTATGGATATGAGGCTATGTTGCCTGTCGAATTAGATCTGCCACCACATCAACGGATGGCATATGATCAAGACACTAATAGCTAGTAATTAATGGAATCTTTGGATTTGGTCGATGAAAAGCGCGAGCAAGCCCAACTCCGAGTAGAAGCTTACCAGCAAAAAGTCGCCCAGTGTTTCAACTCTAAAGTACGTGAAAGAAAATTTAATGTGGGAGATCTGGTACTTAGAAGAGTTTTCCTTAACACCCGTGATCAAGCTACTGGAGTACTCGGACCTAACTGGGAAGGACCATACCAAATCGAAGAAGTCCTCCATCTAGGCACTTATAAACTTGCTCGCTTAAATAGAGATCTCATTCCTCGCTATTGGAATGGAGAACACCTGCGCAAGTACTATCAATAAACGATTCTTCATAAAGAATTGGCTTGTATTAAATTTACTTTTTTCAAGTTTATGAACAAGGGTTAGTCAACCATGTGACTGATCGCTTATAAGTGTAAGATCATACTTTGATCACTCATACAGACACGATTGTAACGACCCAAAATCACTAATAAGGCTTAAGGGCCTTGATTAGCGTGCCGGAAGGGCATAATTGGGATTAGAATGAATGTTATTGATTTAAATGCGTAATTATATGATTAATAGTGTGCATATGATAATTGATGATATTATATGATGATATGATATATATATATATATGTATGAGATATATGTGAGAACCACATTATTATGTGGATGAATCTGCAGCCGGCGACTCGAGGCGATCTTAGAGCTAGATAGCGGGAAAAGTCACAACGGGGCATTATAATTGACTTTGGACAAGTCAAGGAACATTGTAGGTATTGGGTAGTGATTTAGACTATCGAGTGATGAAAATAAATAATTGGAGATATATTTGAGGTTAGGATGTCTAGGCGGGATTATTAGGGGATTTTACCGTTTTTCCCTCGGGGACGTTTCCGGCACCCTAAGCTTTGGGATTAGTCTAATAACCTAAGGATATACTTGGAAGACTTTAGAAAATACTAGACACAGAAATTAAACCGACCCTTTCTCAGCTCTTTCTCTCTTTTCTCTCTCCTAAGGAAGAACAACATTGAAAGTTGAGGAGGAATTACTCGAATCAAGCTGAATCTTTGAGGAATTAAAGGGCTGAATTAGAGGTTGAGCTCAAGAACTAATCAAGGACTGAGTTAGAGCCAAGGTAAGCATTGATTTTCGTTCTGTGGTTAGGAACTTTAAGAAAAAAATGGCTGAGTTTTGATAGTTGTGACTTTGACATTTAAGGTGGAGCTTGAGGCTTGAAACTCTGAAGATAGGCCAGGGGGTCCTTGGAGAAACGATTCTACAACTAAGGTAAGGTTCAATTCAAAGTTTGATGGTTGAATTTTAGAGTTTCCATGGCTGGGTTTTGTGTTTTTAAGTTAGGAAGTTTCAGTAATTGAAATGGGTCTTTGATGGGTTTCTAGCCTAGGATTCAGCTGGGTTGAGTTGTTGGAATCTTGTGGGAAGTCTTTGGTTAATTGAGTTGTGGATTTGGGGTGGTTTTGAGTGAGTTTGCATGAGGTCTGGGAGTTAAAAATGGTGGTTTTTCTGGGTTCGAAGGGGTCAGGCCGCGGCATGGTTCTTGGTGAGCCGCGACCCTTGGAAGTTGAGTTGTGCTGAGGAAGGAGGGCGGGCCGCGGCATGGCCTAAGGAATGTCGCGGCCCTTACCTATTTTTGTGTCCATGGAGGGTTCTGTCTAGGACCATGCCGAGGCATGGATGGCCCATGCCGGGGCCCTTAAGGGATTTTGGGATTTTGAGATTTTAGGCTTGGGAATTTAACCTAGGGTACTCGGGGTTGAGTCTTTTACCATATTTGGTGGAGTTCAATGTTCCGAGGACTAGAACTTGGTTTAGAAACTCATTTAAGATTGTTAATGGTATCCTTCATCATGATTGTGACTAGGTGCTAAGCTAGGGCTCGGGGATCGGATCGCGCTCAAGGAGTATCGCCCGTAACTAATTCATCTAGAAGCTAAAGGTAAGAAAACTACACCCGGATGAATATTTGAACGGGACTAAGGGCTCCCTGATATATATGACTAAAAGAATGGTATTATGCCATGTAAATTTTAAACCAACGGCCTAAGGGTACCACGGTTAACTTGTGCAATTGGCACGGCTCGGACACTGGTATCCGAGGACAGCTTATTAAGCATTGAGCTCAGTTTAAGGGGGCTGGAGTTAGTGGGTTAAACAGAGGGTGTGACCTAAGGTGTTGGCCCTAGTATTTGTGATTGTTGATTATTATATTTGGCTATGAATGTGATTAATGAGAGTGTTGAATAATCTAAGTATAGATGAAGTTATTGTACCTTGAAGTATGCTTATATGCTATGGCTTGAATATCTGAACATGCTTACTAGAATATCTGTTTGAAAATATTGTATATGCTGTGTATGTTGTTTTCTTACTGGGCCTTGGATCACAGGTGTTGTGTGGTGCAGGTAAAGGCAAGGGCAAGATTGATCAACCCTGATTGGAGAGCTCTGCAGGGTGACTGTACATGTCAGGTCGCTCAACCGCCACGGTTGAGGAGATTACAGGGACAAGAGGACCAGAACCTTGTATTTTTCCTTAGTATGGCTAATGTTTACTCTTGACTGCTGAATTTTGTAAACCAACTTTTAAACATTGTACTTTTGGGGATCCCTTCTGTAAATGGTTTATAATCTACAAAATGTTTCTTTTGTGGCCAAAATGTCTTTTAGCCCTAAAACACTTTAGCTAATGACACGTTTTGAGTAAACGACTTGATTAGTAAGTCTCACACCTTTATAAACACACAGTGTAACGGTCTTGGCTATCCAGGGCATTACACGATTGTCCATTTATTACGAGAAATAAAAGGGACTGTGCACAACCAGTTAATCTTGCCAATTATTGTATTTATTACAAGTATTTGCTCATTACGTGTGTTTTTTTGCTATATAATCATTTTAAATCTCTATTACGAGCAGTAATGTTCGAGCATGTCTCGGTCAATGCAAGTGACCGAGGACCTAAAGCTCCTCAATCACTTGGGGGGCATATAAGGGATCGAGTAAGCAAAGCATATCGATAAGTATATGTAAACACACGAGCAAAATAAGTGAAAGCATGCTACGCTACTTAGAGTATTTTTTTTTAGAATTTTGTTAAATCAAACCAAAGTGCTATGCTAAGTTCGGTCATGCAAACAGATGTTATAATGAAAATATTATAATATCAAAAGAGAAATCCTTTATACCGCGAGCACTTACTACTCGGATGTAATTGTCTGTTAAAAGGAAAAGTTGCCCGTGCAACAATAAAAATATAAATTGTCTTGACATCACAAACTGTAGTTCGTGTGTCTTAAACTACAAGTTAAATTTTAAAAAAAAAAACAGATAAAATTATGAAGCAGCCGGCTGCTAAGGCTCTTGAGGCTGCTGGTCGACTGTAGCCCCATTATCTTCGTTGACACCCTCAATGCTTGTTGCTAGGGATATCTCAGGGGATCCATGAGCCTTTTCTTCCTCTTCCAGGCGGGCAGCGCACTTTGCCA
The DNA here is from genome assembly GCF_963169125.1 of Humulus lupulus. Classification (NCBI taxonomy): domain Eukaryota; kingdom Viridiplantae; phylum Streptophyta; class Magnoliopsida; order Rosales; family Cannabaceae; genus Humulus; species Humulus lupulus. The sequence continues at coordinate 224,386,066 of NC_084796.1, forward strand.
ACTCAGCCTCCCTTATTGGTTTAGTTAGATAAGTAAAGTCAGCCTTGGGATTGCTTTTCCAGAACATGTAGAAGCACTGGAACGCTGCTCCTTCATACTTCTCCAGGTTGCACGCGTTGGCCTCCTCAAGGTCAGCAACCTCTTTGCGGCTGATTTCCAACTCCGATTGAAGCTTGTGGGCTTCTCAGTAGTTTATCAGTGAGGCTTCCTTGTACTTATCTTTGGAGGCAGTAATTTTGGCAACAGAGTCTGTTTTCTTCTTCAATTCCTCCTCGAGTTGGGCGATCTTAGCCTCAGCTGCTCGAACCTCTTTAGTGTGCTTGGCTTCAGCCTCCTTGTGCTGCTTAACCAGCCTCTCTTCAACCTGCTTGGAAACCACCTCCTCTGAGCGGCGCCAACTGGTACTCACAGTCATAATCCTCTACGATCAGAAAATAAAAGTAAAAAAGTTATTAGTATCTATAAGAGAGATGAACAATCAAACCATAATAGAGGCGGCATCTTACAGTGAATAGTTTGTTCAGCCCGCGGTTGAGGAACTGGTGGACCGACATAGTAGGAGCGTTGCTGAAGGATTCCAAACTACGTCAATGTCTGGACAGTTTCTTCAGCCTGTCACTGGCCGAAGTGCAAGCGAAGTTTAAGATCGCCTCGACCAGAGTTTTATCTAGCTGAGTAGCAGGACTCGGGTTGGCAGAAGCTGGAGGATTCTAGTCAGTGGTCGCTGGAGGAGTCTGGTCAGTAGGGCATGGAGGGGGAGTTGTCTCTTTGGTAGGAGTTGGTGCAGGAGGGTCTTCCGTTTGAGACCTCTTTGCAGATGGGTCACTACAACCTTCTCCTGGCTGGCGCCTGTTTGATTTTTTCCTGCTCGCAGGAGTGGCGGTGGTAGGATTGGTGTACAGGTCGAAGGCTCTCTCAGCAAGCATATCTACAAGGAAGGAAACATACAAAAAATCAGGCAATATAATTAGAGGTGTTGGCTAAATCAAAGAAATAAGAGCAAAGAAATTATAAGTAAAATACCCGAGCTACAACTATTGGTCGCTACATTATTTACTGTACTAGTGCTACACTCACTCTCTGGCTTGAAGAAGTCTGAATTTAAACTAGGCGTGTATTTAAAGTTTCCGTCCTCGTTAAACAAATGATAGGGAATGGGCAAGCTGTCTAAGAGTGAGAAGTCAATACCGTTCTCATCTGAAGACTCAAGAATAGGCTCGAGATGCTCAGAAGCCTTCTTTTTGCCCTTTCCTGAAGGAGCAGGGGCAACAACTGCTCGCGGGGTGCTGGAAGGTTCCCTAATAGTCACTCCCATTGTCTTCCTCCTCGGAGGTTGTGACACGTCGTGGTGTTGCTCGGGAACTTCTCCGCTGGTAGCACTCCCCGCAGTTGATTCCCTCACATCTTGGTGAGGGGCCAAAAGGCCAACCAGCCTTAGATTATTCTACGTGACCAGCTCTTTGATGCTTTTTTCTATATTGGTCATGCTGGCCAGGGATGCTGCTCGTATCTCTATCTCTGGAGTAGGAGCTGGTCAGTGCCATGGACCTGAATAACACCAAAGTTCTAAGGAGTGTGCAAAAAAGTTAAAGGAAATGAATGACTAGTGAATAAATAACTTATCTCCTTCAGTGAAGGCAAGATTGTTGGCGACCAGGTCCGTTGTTAAAAAGTACTCTTGGAAGTACTTTCCCATGTTGGACTTGTGGGTAATATCGCTCAGGAAAGTGCAAGCAGATTCCTGATGATAGAAGTGAAAAAACCTCGTGTTGTTTTGGTTGGGGTTGGATTTGAGATCAAACAGATAATTGATTTCGTGTGGCATCGGAACGGGCCACTTCTTGTGGTTGTAAAGAATATATAGAGCAAAGAGCACTCTATATCCGTTTGGGGTGATTTGAAATGGGGCGACCTCGAAATAGTTGGCCACCCCCTGGAAAAATGGATGAAGAGGCAAGGTTGCCCCTGCCTCAATATGATATCTCGACCAGGCGCTGAAGGCGCCCCCAGGCAGGGTTGCCCGCTGGTCGATGGTAGGCTTGATTAGGGTTATCCCAGGAAGTCCATACTTCTTGAGATAATTCCCTACCATCCTAGCTGTGATGTTGCTAGGAGGTACCACATGCCATTCGACTTCTAGTCGAAGGACGTCTCGAGGTTGGGCCTTTGTTTGGATTTCTGGCTGAGGAGTGTTTTCAGCTTGTGTGCTGGTCGAAGGATTTTCAGCTCGAGGAGCAGGTTGTTTGGCAGGAGGAGAGGTTGTTTTCCTTTTCTTTTGAGCAGTGTATTTTACTCGACCCATGTTCGATGGACTAGTTAAAGGTCTATTAGAAGGGTTATGAGAAAAAGGAATTGTACATCCTGAAATTCAGCACGAGCCTTTTAGACAGCTCAGATACAACTGTCTAGCCCAATAATATAATAGATGACCCATAAGTTCACCTTCCCTCTGTAAAGGCAGTGCGATTCCCCAGGTAAATAACACGAGCTGACGAGTACAAAGCAATAGGCACGAGCTAGGAACACTTATGAAGCATGGCATCCGAGACGCGAGCTGATGCTACACTCAGCTCGGGATACATTAATGATTTGCCATGTCCATGGATCTTTACAAATCTGGATACGTTATGTAAACGTGCGTGATCAGACATCACATGTCCGCTTATCCCTGAATTCCCGGACACGTAATATAATCGTGCATGATCAGACATCACATGTTCGATTATGCCAGACAACCCATGATCAGTTTCACCTAATGATTAGACCATACCTTAATATAAATTGTAATATTCATCATTAGTGCGAGACAGGTCACATGAGGAATTGGTATTCACGTGATGACCCCAACGCCTACCCAGGGATCGTTTTTCTATAAATATCAAGACCTTGGATAGGGGGAGGGGTTGGTTTTTCTCTGTAATGCAAATACTCTATAAAAATATAGAGAGATATACAGTAATAGCATAGACTCGTGGACTAGGGGGATTTTAACCTCCAAACCACGTAAAAAGGAATGGGTGTTCTTGATATTTCGTTTCTAGCATTTTTAAGTATCATTTTTCTTGTTACGGTTTATCATTAAGCACTAATCTATCCCATCTATTTACATAATTCACTGTTGGTGAAAAACCGCGTCAACAGGAATCTCCAAGATTAGTAACGACGGTTGTTCCTAATCTTTGAGCAACTGGGCGAGCAAGTCATCGTCGATCGACCTCTCACCTCCCCACGGGTCATGCATGAAAATCTGCGAACAGAGAAGGGGAGTTGAGAATCTACGGCCAAAGGACCAAGAAAATGGAAAATTTGGAATAACGTTGCTCGTGTATAAAAGCTAAGCTTTTATACGACCAATAGCATTCTAACAAAAACACTAAATTCTATGCGAACAGTTTGGAAAACGGATTAAAAAGCAGAAGTGAAAATTTTTTCGGGAAAAACTTTTAGACTCTGAAAGGGCGGGAAAAAACCCAGTTTTTTCTACATGCTTAAAAATCAAATTTTTACTTTGATTTTACACCCTGAATTAATAATCCTAACTCCCAAACCGATTCCTAAGCCTCATGTAGTGTTATTTCCTTATCCTATCATGCTCAGACCTATGTACCCATTTACCCCAAAACAGTTTCTTCCAAGAACATTCAAGAATTCAAGGTCCGAAACAAATATAAAATAGATATTGCATGGCATCTCAACAATTGAAAATGTCGATTAACTTACTTGTATAAAGATTGGAGCAAGTTTTTGAGACGCTAAGTCAAGTGGCTGGACAGAAATTCTGTGGCTCGTCAAGATCGACTGAGTTCCTGGGTTTTCTACGCTCTATTCTTCAATATTCTTGAGGAGAAAGTGAAAAGTAAAAAATAAAAAATGATTTTGAGGGGTTATATATACTGGTCGAAGCACGGTTACAGAGGTAATCATAAGGGGTGACTTTTCGAGGCATGGGTAAATGTAATAGCCGTCAAACCACTTTTTGGGAAATTGCAATGATATGATTGGTTGCCTTTTTCTAGAAGGCATGGACGACTATGACAGATTTGACAAGGCATACGAAAGGTCGGTTGTCTAAGTTTACTTTATGCTGATCGCAGTAAAATAAACTTGGGGGGCAAATGTTTACCCAAAAATGGCTCCTGATGATGTGGCAAGATTGACCTGCATGTGGCAGGCACGTGACAACTTTATGTGGATGAATCATGTTCGACCATCTACTAGAAAGTCATTGATTTATCAAGCATCATGCTTAGCTGCGACCAGTCAGGTCGCATACTTTCATTTACTTCCTTTTGGACGTGCAATCTTGTAATATTTTCATTAATTGTAATTTCTTTTATTACTTAGATTCGTGAGTCTTAATGGTAATTAAGGCCCATTGGCCCATGTACTCTTCTTGAGCCTATAAATAAGAATCAAAGGGTTCAAGGAAGGAACTTTTGAACTTTTTGATCCTTGTACTCTGAGAGAAAAATATAGTGTGATTATTCACCGAAGTTGTAATCTTCCCAAGGCTTGTGAAACTCGTGAACCCTCGTTCATTGATCACAGTGTTGGGATTCGACATCAATAAGAACACAAAGTGGACGTAAGTCATTACCATCCAATTGGGGCTGAACCACTATAAATCGTTTGCATCATTTGCTTTCCATTTGAATTTCTTCTTGTTTTCATCTCATTTTATATCGTTTATCTGACTCCATGTCGTTGACCAATTAGAGGGTCAACACCTTTAATCAAGAAAGGGTTACACTGGGATCCCAAAAATACTATTTAGAAACATATTTACAACTCAAAAAGTTACTTTACAGTTGGCCTAAGCGACAAAATCAACATTTATAATTCGCTCCTCAAAATACCCAGTCGTGGCGGCTAGGTAGGCCAAACATGTACGCATCGCTCCATGCCCTCTAACTCATGGTTGATCGATCTTTTCCTTGCCTTTACCTGCACCACAGAGCACCTGTGAGCTGAGGCCCAATAAGAGAACCTCAAAGCACAACATACTATAATTTATCTCAACAAATAAATACTTAATCAAAGGCAATAAACAATCTACAAACTGTTATTGGAATATGCATTGGCACAATAGCACAACAGCATCACATCATAGAAAATAACAACACATAAGTATAGTAACATAGCATCATAGCAGTATATCAACACATAAGCACAATAGCATAACATCTTAGCAGTATATTATCATAGCAGCGGTCTCCTCTGCTCGGGGTGCGCTTTCAGGCACCAGGTCTACGGTCTTAATTGAACGGGTGTGTACATCACCCCTAAAGGGTCTCGCCCTAGAAGCCTGCATTCAGCATGCTTAACGCCAATAACGGCCCTTTGCCGCTTCCGGCTCTTGCCGATCAGTCACAAACACATGTTTGACATAACGGTTATAAGCAACATATACATCACAACACACTTCGTATCTCTACAGGTACAAACAGTTCTCTTACTTGTGTCTCGAGCTACTGAGTCAATCAATGTGCTCCCGAGCACAGTTCTGTAATATGAGCCTCATTGAAAACCTAGTCACAACGCATTCATAATGACCATCCATCAAGTTCTAAAACAATAAATAACTTCATAATACTAACCTAGCCTCCGAGACCTTGGATTCTACTAAACCAGATAGTAGAACCCTTCCCGAGCCTTAACATTTGGGTTCCTGTAATGCCCCGACTAATTATAAACCTCGGACTATTAAAAACTACTAAGACATAGCTACTATTTTGGAATACATATATACATAAAATATTAGAACTTCATTAAAAATCCAAAATACTGTACAAAATACAAAATATGGGATCCCATCGTTATGTACAAAAAACATAAACATAACTTTAATTAATTGTTTAAAAACTAAGTGCGGAAATACATAAGAACATAAATTAAAAGACTTGAAAGAACATCATCCTCAATCTTCTAGCAGTCCATTCAATCAATCCATTCCCAATACACATGCCAAGCTGCCACGAATCCATCCCGCCTTCCAAGCTCATTTTCCTGTACCATCTAAAATAAAAGGAATGAGCCTTATGCCCTGTTGGGAAAAACTTATACAAGATCTTTATTTATTTTCATGTAGATCTAATATTAAACAAATTAATATGAGATAACCAAGAACATGTTTCTAAAATTGAATTCAAAGAGAAACAAAGACAAGAATACTTATAGTATACGCAGCGAAATGAAAGAGTCCTTCCTTCAGTTTCTCTAACTCTTGTAACCTCTCTGTCACAGAGTATTATAAAAAAACTGAACTGATCATCTATTTTCTTCACAGTCTTCCAATGTATCCTTAGAATCACCTAGACTAGTGTGGGAAATTCTCAACACATGAGATAGATATAGAGAGAAGAAGAGAAAATAACAAAGAGGCTTAGAAAATGACTTGTGTTTAGAGAGAATCTAAAACTATCAGAAAATCTGACTTGTGACTTATCAAACTTATGTAATGACTTCTCTCTAAGCACTCCTTTTATAGACTCAATTAAGCCATTTAATTTAATTAAAAAATCAATAAAATAATAGCCATTTTAAAGCCCTAGGTCGAAATTATCATGGACTTTAGGCCCATGAAATTTCCCATTTGATTATAAGCCCATTGAACTTAAAATCAATGCATGTATTATTTTCTATTGATTTAATTAATTAAATAATTATTTAAATCCTTTATCAAATTAATTATTTATAATTTGAACCTTTGATTTAAATTTATTTATTTATTAATTTAGATACCAATTTATCTTAATTAATAAATCTGCCATAATTTCTCTTTTCTTCTCAAAATTACACAACTCTGTGAAACTATCCAAAATTGACCCGGTCAACTTTAAAAATTATAATTGATAATTAAATCAATTAATTGAGAATATCTAGATGATTTTATCCAAGGTACAATGGGGACCATGGGCCTATGAAATCAAGCTCCACTAAGTTATCATAAATCTAACAAATAAATTTACTAACTTATTAATTCCTCATGACTCCACTATATACTTGGAATTGCACTCTTGAATTCATAGAACGCTCTATAGCAAATATAGATATGCTATTAATTATCCATTGTTACAACCATAATTGTCACTCAATCCTCTATAGACGGTCTACAATGAGATAGGACTAAAATACCGTTTTACCCCTCATTGTATTTTATCCTTAAAACACTTAGTTCCTTGTAAATGATATTTCAGTAAACTAATTTAATTACTGAAATGAGATCTCTATCATTTAACGCCTTGAACCAAACTAAAAGGAAACCATCGTTTCACTTCTTCATCAGAAGCTATAGATGTTCATATCTATGATCAACACTCCCACTCAATTATACTACCGAGTTCCCAAGATGTAAGTATAGGCTAGTCCGTAGGTTAAGCTGGTAACGAACAAATCAAAGAACTCAAATAATACAATTAGTTAGAATACTAACCACTCAGAATTGAGATTGGATTGACCTATGGTTAACTATATGATATGACTAGAATAGATAATAACGGTATGTTTACTTATCTTATCAACTGTCAATATCGGTCTAGTCCGATGTAACAAATACATCCGATCTTATCTACTTTGCTAATGTTCTGGAATGAACATAACACTGTAATGTGTAAGTAGATCATATCATAGATTGGCAAGTTGGTGTAAATCCGGTGCACTAACTAATCTTAGGACTAACTTATTTTGAACATATAATCATATTTATATTCCACTGTGATTACGTCACTATAAATAAGATTAGCTATATGCTCAGGATTTAATAGAAGTTTATATTAAACAAATAATCATGAAAATAAAACATGTGAGCAAAGTGATTAACCAAGTCAAAAAATGATTTCTATTCTTTTATTGATAATAAAATGAGATTACAAAGAATTTGGGTTTTAATTAGGGCATAAAACCCCAACATGCCCAGCAAGGAAAATCTACTAAAAACATATATCATACATCATAAGACTATATCATAAAACATATGACATAAAAATGTATATCATATAGGACTACAATATTAATGGCCATTAACTCATTACCGTGGTATGTGATTAAACCATCTAGGTCCTCAGTCTACTAATTGAGGTAGGTTAGATCACAAGGTAGTATATGATAACTCATCTAGGTCCTCTGTCTACTAATCGAGATAGGGTAAATTATAACTCTAATCCACGGTAATGATACAAATTTTGGGGTTTGCTATCTAAGAAACTATAAGCCCCAAGTGACTACAAAACATATTTATACATATATACATATATACATAGCACATAACATATCATAGCATATAAACATATCATAACACATATAATCTAACCTATTTTCCTTAGCAAAAACCAGGATATTGGAGACAAGAACAAAATTGGAAAACTCTTAAAATCAAGAGTAAGAATCATGAGTTCTAAGAAATGGAGATGAAAAAGAGATCTAAACCATCAAGATAGAAACTTACCGAAAACCTTAAGTTTCAAGAATCTTAAACACCTAACCAAAAGCCATAATAATGAGTTAGGATCTGAAAGAAAATGAAAGAAAAATAAAAGAACTTTTTGGATTAAACCTGAGGATAAGAATACCTTGAATGAACTAGAACTCTGATCTACACCTCAATACCAAAATGGCACTCTATCTTACTTCCCAAGTGTTTAGAAAAGCTTAGATTGAAAAAACTTTTATCCCAAAACCCTAGTGTTATCTCTCTAGAATAAACTTAGCAGCTTAGAGCCTCTGAAGAACGCTTGAATAATGAATGAAATGGTTCAGTACTAGGTTCTATTTATAGAGTTCAAGGAGTGAAACTAACCCCTTTTAAAATGAATATAAATTGAATAAATTTGAATTTTTGGTTCAACAGATGCCTAGAACTCGGTCAAAAATGTTCAAGAACAAGTCCAAGTGGTTGAGGGTTGTTTCTAATTTAAATCCACAAAGTTTCAAAAATGGCTCCAAGAGCCAATATATCGCCTACCCTAGGCGATATATCGCACCTACTATGCCCCGAACTTCCATGGTTTCGTTTGTGCGAAGTCGATGTGTTTTTCGTATCAACCTTAGGCGACATATCGGCCCCTATAGTTGCGATATATCGACATACGATGATATTTTTAACACATTTTTGCAAATTTTCATCATATTTTGGAGTTTGTTAAAACAACTATGACTGAGTAAAACGTCATCCTAACAGCTGCTGGAAGGTTCTAGAGCTTCTAGATTTATCCTTTATTAAATTATTCATCTAAAGTTCTTAAATCCTTAAATAAACATACATGTGACAAGTGTCACATTCTTAATTATTTTATCTAAACCTTAGGTTATAATAAATAATATTTCTAAGACCAGCTATATTAATCAAACCTTATGTTAAAATTAATATTTCTAAAAAATAATTTAAACTTATAAAATCTATAACTATTTCTACGAGTTTCCAACTAAATCCCTGCTTGAACCAATATCCACGAAAACTAAAATACTTTAAGCTATTACTACTACTACTGCTACTACTATTATCTAGCTAAGTAAAATTCTGAGAGGCTACAATTCTCCCCTACTTAAAAGAATTTCGTCCTCGAAGTTTACTTACTAAACAATTCTGGACACCGTGCTAGGATGTCTTCTGCCAACTCCCACGTTGCCTCTCGTTCTGAACTATTACTCCATAGGACCTTGACTATTAGAATACTCTTAGACCGTAATTCCTTCATCCCCTTCTCTAGGATGCTAACTGGTTGTTCCTCATAACTCAGGTCTTTCTGGAGTGCGATTGTATCGTACTTGAGGACGTGAGATGGGTCTGACACATATCTACGCAGCATCGAGATGTGAAACACATTGTGGGTAACTGCTAGAGCTGGCGGTAGGGCTAATCTATATGCAACTGTTCCCACCTTATCCAATATCTCAAAAGGACTTATAAAATGGGGACTAAGTTTGCCTTTCTTCCAAAACCACTTCACTCATTTCATAGGAGATATCTTTAAAAAGACTTGATCTCCAACTTTGAATTCCACATCTCGCCGCTTGGCATCCGCATAACTCTTTTGTCGGCTTTGAGCAATGAGTATACACTTTCTAATCAACATCACTGCATCCTGAGCCTCTCTAACAGCTTCGGGTCCAAGAAGTTGTCTTTCTCCTACCTCATCCCAATGTAACATTGATCGACACTTCCTTCCATAAAGTAACTCATAGGGTGTCATACCGATCGTTGCCTGGTAGCTATTATTGTAGGAGAATTCTATAAGTGGCAAATACTTACTCCACGATCCTCCGAAGTCTAGTACACAAGCACGCAACATATCTTCTAAAATCTGTATGGTATGCTCAGACTGACCATCAGTCTGAGGATGAAATGCCATACTAAGACTTAGCTTGGTACCCATGGCTTGCTGCAAGCTTCCCCATATCTCGATGTAAACACCAATCCTCTATCGGATACTATGGTCTTAGGGATTCCATGCAGTCGTACTATTTCTTGAACATAAATGTTTGCGTACTGGTTCGCAGTATAGGTAGTCTTGATAGGTAGGAAGTGAGCTGACTTGGTGAGTCTATCTACTACAACCCAAGCCGAGTTGTGTTGCTTATTTTTTTGTGGTAATCCTATCACGAAGTCCATGGCTATGTCTTCCCACTTCCATTCTAGAATACTAAGCGGTTGCAATAAGCCTGTAGGTCGCTGATGTTCCGCTTTCACTTGCTCGCATATAAGGCAATTTGGACACATACTATACTACGTCTTTCTTCATTCTCGGCCACCAATATAGTGCCTTAAGGTCGTGAGTCATCTTGGTCGGCCCCAGGTGAATAGAGTATGGGGTAGTGTGTGCCTCTTCTAAAATCTTCATCTTAATTCCATGGTCATTCGACACGCACACCCATCCTTTATATCTTAAGAACCCCTTTCGTGATATGGAGAAATCCGTAGTCATGCCTTTGACTGCATCCATATATGATACTAACGTGTCATCATGCCCTTGCCCGATCCGTATATCTTTTAATAGACTCGACTGGATGGACAAGTTAGCCAATTGACCAATGACTAGTTCTATTCTGGCATTAATCAGCTCTTGCTGAAGCGGATTTTCTATTCCAGATAATGCTGCTAGATTTCCATAGCTCTTTCGACTTAGTGCATCTACAACTATGTTTACTTTTCATGGGTGGTATAGGATTTCATAGTCATAATCCTTTACTAGTTTTAACCACCTGTGCTGCCTCATGTTGAGCTCTTTCTGCGTGAAGAAATATTTTAAGCTCTTGTGGTCCGTATAAATCTCACACTGTTCTCCATAAAGATAGTGGCACCAGATTTTCAATGTGAAGACCTCCACTGCCAACTCCATCTCATGTGTTGGATAACGTTGCTCATATTCCTTTAGCTACCTTGAGGCGTAGGCTATCACTTTGTCATTCTACATCAACACACAACCCAAACCTTGCTTCGACGCATCACAGTATACTACAAACTTGTCGTTGGGTGTCGGTACACAAAGTACTGGTGCTGAGCATAATTTATCCTTGAGAAACTAGAAGCTCTCTTGACATCTATCCATCCAGTTGAACTTTTGTTGTTTCCGGGTCAGGTTGGTAAGCGGAGTGGCTATCTTAAAAAAACCTTCTACAAATCTCTGATAATAGCTTGCTAGCCCGAGAAAACTTCTAACTTCTAATGCATTCTTAGGTCTTGGCCAATCCTTCACAGCCTCTATCTTAGCTGGTTCTACTGCGACTCTGCCTTTGGATACTATATGGCTGAGGAACGCTACTTGTGATAGCTAAAATTCGCATATTTTGAACTTGGCGTAAAGTAGATGCTCCTTCAGTCGCAGCATAGGCAATCTTAAATGTTCCTCGTTCTCGACTTCGTCCTTGGAGTACACCAAAATATCGTCAATGAACACTACGACGAATTTGTCCAAGTAATCTTTGAAGACCTGATTCATTAAATCCATAAATGCGGCTGGAGTATTGGTAAGACCAAAAGGCATAACTAGAAACTCGTAATGTCCATATTGAGTTATAAAAGTTGTCTTTGGTATATCTTATTCTTGTACCTTGAGCAGGTGATAACCGGACTGTAGATCAATCTTTGAAAATATAGTCGCTCCTCGGAGTTGATCAAATAAGTCGTCGATTCGGGGTAGCAAGTACTTGTTCTTAATTGTCACCTTGTTCAACTCGCGGTAATCGATACACATCCGCATACTTCTATCCTTCTTCTTCACAAATAGAACTGGTGCTCCCCATGGCGAATGACTCAGTTTGATGAAACCTAAGTCTAAGAGTTCTTGCAACTGCGTTTTCAACTCCTTGAGTTTGGTAGGTGCCATCCGGTATGGTGCCTTTGAGATAGGCTTGGTTCTCGGTACTAGTTCGACTGTGAAGTCAATTTCCCGAGTAGGCGGTAACCCTGGTAAGTCGTCAGGAAATATCTCTGGAAATTCCTTATAATGCGGACGTCTCCAACCTTTAGTGGTGTTTCTTGTGCCACATATGTGACGCTTGCTAAGAATGTGTGACATTATTTCTCTATCATCATTTGAGCTTTGATAGATGAGATAAGCGATGTCTGTAGTCCTAAAACCTTTCCCATAAAACATAGTCTCTGACCGTCAGGAGTTTCGAAAGTCACTTTCTTACGTCTACAGTCGATGGTTGCGCCATGCCTTGCTAGCCAATCCATGCCCAGTATTACGTCGAAGTCTTTGATTTCTAGCTCTATCAGGTCTCATTCTAGTTATGTGCCCTCAATTTTGATCGGTATTCCTCGTACTATATATGATGATGGGACTACTTCGCCCGAAGGTAATTTTGTTACAAACCTAGTTCTAAATATTTCTCAAGGTTTGTCTAATTTTTCTATCATTCCTAACAAGATATATGAGTGTGTTGCTCTAGAATCAAACAATACTGACATATATTATCGAGGAAAGGAATCTGACCTGTGACCACTTTGTTACTAGCTTCGGCTTCTCCCTGGGTCAGGGAAAATACTCTGGCTGGAACCATCTTGTTGTCCCTCTTTTCTTCTTGTTTGAGCTGCGGACACTCCTTTTTCCGACGACCTTCCTGGCCACAATTGAAACAACCCTTAGTGTTTGCACGACACTCCCCAGGATGTCTTTTCTGGCACTTGGAGCATTGAGGGTATTCTACATAACCCGACCTATTACTTCAATTATTTGGTCGTGCTCTTTTGTCACCATCGACTTGCTTACTATCAGGATGCTTTCTTTTCTGGCCATTATTGTTGTGCTGGTAGTTGCTGTTGTGGTTTCGACCATTTTGTGTCTGATTCTGCTACTTGGGTTCAGACTTGCTAGCCTCCTCCTTACTAACATTTTCTTGGAGTCTTTCCACCTCTATAGCCATTTATAGAGCATCGGTGTAAAAAGTGGTTCCAGGATTCGCAAGCTTGACTCCCAGCTCAGACGCAAAATCTCAAGCCTCACAACATTCTATTCCTACGGTAGGTATCCCATGTCTATATCTCTACTAAGAGGTATGTAGCACCAAATAAGAACTAGAAGGCCAACCTGTCATTTTTGAGGAACCAGCTTCGGGCTTTGGCTGCCTCCAGGAAGATTCTCGAGTCGAGGTCGAGTAATCTGTACTTCTTGATTCTTCTGTCTTTGATTCCGGACAATGCTTCAGGATGTGCCAAAATATTCCACATAGAAAACATGCCTTCGCTCGACATTTTCCCAGAGGGCGTCTCCTGCACCAGATGCACATTGGATAACTTCTATAGACCTCATTGCTGCCTTGACAACTGCCCTGAACATCATGACCCCTCACATTAGAACCAACAATGGTAGAACTATCAGGGGTCTTTCTTTTCTGACTATTGGGTCCTCCGCCCCTATCTGCTCCTACAAATGGGGGCACCCTTGCCTGAGTTTCTTGTCCCATGGCATCCTTGCTCCATATCACACCTCTTGCGTCCTCTATGGCAAGGGTCGTCCCTACCGCCAAAGCATAGGTGGAAATCTCATAAACTGGAGCGACCCTAACTCTATGGGCCACCCCAGGGTTTAGCCCTCGAATGAACCGTTCCTTTCGGGCTACATTTGTCGGTACCAAATCAAATGCGAACTTGGCAAACCCATCAAATTCGTTGACATATTTTGTCACCGTCTTACCGCCTTGAACCAAATTCATAAACTCATTGATCTTCACAATTTGGACTGTGTCACCATAGTACCTATCATCGAACAATAGCCTGAACTCCTCCCAACCCATCATAACAACATTCAGGATCTGGGATACCACCTCCCACCATGTTCGGGCATCCTCTTGTAGCATGCACGTGGCACAAGCCACTCTATCATTGCCCTCTGCTCCTGTATAGTCTAGGATGGAGCTAATCATGCCCATCCACTGTTCAGCCATGAACGGATCTAAACCCCCTTCAAGAACTGGAGGATGATGCCTCTAGAATCTTTCATACAACAATTCCCACTTGTTTCTGCCCTCAGGTTGAACCAGAACTGATGCCAATGTTGTAGAAACACACGGAGTGACGCTTCCGAAAGGAACCCGCTGTCTCAACCACCTAATCTCTTCCTCTTGCTTTTGTAATCTAGCCTGCATATCAGTTAACACCTGCTGCCAATCCCAAGGGACAGATGAAGGATTCTGGCCTCGACTACTATCTGAAACCCCAATATTAACAATGCCTGCTCCACTTGATTGTCTCTGATGAATAACTTCTAAATCTGTCTGTAGTCAATGACTCAATCCACCAGATATGGCAATCTCTTCTAGAACCACTCCCAAGCAGGGCCAGACAAACATAATGGCAAAAAATAATAATAATATCAATCACAAATATATATTGCTCATGCTCCCTATATTAACAAGCAAATAAGGCCATTCAAATAAGAAACTAGGCAAATATTTCAATAAATACCAACTGACCCTGAGTCGAGCTTATCTCTGGCAATGAGCGTACATGTTTAGTCAATTTTCTAAGAACCATAAACCTTGGCGCGCTCTGATACCAAGTTGTAATGCCCTACTTCCCTAGAGCCATTACATGTGATTTTAAAATGAGCCACTAGCTCGCTAATCGAGGTATTAGACCAAAAAGTGTGGTTAATTAAAATGTAAACTCGTTTAAATAAGATTTTGGTTTAAAAGGTCTGTTATTCCTTTAAATCATGAAATGGTTACATTGGGATCCCAAAAATACTATTTAAAAACATATTTACAACTCAAAAAGTTACTTTACAATCGGCCTACGCGACAAAATCAACATTTATAACCCACTTCTCAAAATACCTCAGCCGTGGTGCCCAGGTAGGCCAAACATGTACACACCACTCCACTCCCTCTAACTCATGGTTGATCATTCTTTTCCTTGCCCTTACCTGCACCAAAGAGCACCCGTGAGCCGAGGCCCAGCAAGAGAACCTCAAAGCACAATATACTATAATTTATCTTAATAAATAATTACTTAATCAAAGGCAATAAACAATCTACAAATTGTTATTAGAATAAGCAATGGCACAACATCACAACATCATCACATCATAGCAGTACAACAGCACATAAGTACAACAACATAGCATCATAGCAGTATATCAGCACATAAGCACAATAGCATAACACCTTAGTAGTACAATATCTGTAACGTCCCAAATTTCTTAATAAGGCTTAGGGCCTTGATTAGGGGGCCAGGATGACAAATTATGGAATTATGTGATTAAATGATATTTATGTGTATCATTATGTGATTATGTGAGCTATATTATAATATGACTTGATATGGATGTTTAGGTGTATTAAATATGCATGTTAGCCCATTTCTGTTTAATTGGGCAATTTTCATAATTTGGCTCGTTTTGGGTATATTTGGCATATATGTGATA
This sequence comes from Humulus lupulus, assembly GCF_963169125.1. NCBI lineage: Eukaryota > Viridiplantae > Streptophyta > Magnoliopsida > Rosales > Cannabaceae > Humulus > Humulus lupulus. The sequence continues at coordinate 224,401,929 of NC_084796.1, forward strand.
TATGTGTGGGACCACACTATTATGTGAGTATGTTTGGGTTACTCGGCATGAGACGATCCTTGGAAGCAAGCTAGTGGGAAAGTCACAACCGAATCCATACTTGACTTGGAGTGAGTCATGGGGTATTTTGGGTATTTAGCACATTACCGAGATATTGGGTAATGGGAATAAATATTTGATGATAAATTGGGAGTTAGTGAGATCAGGAGGGAATTATGGGAATTTTGACTATTTTACCCCGGGGGCATTTTTGGGACCCCGAGTGTTAGGATTTGCTTGAGGTTACTTAAGATCGAAGTAACCTGTTAAAATTATAAAAGAACGTTTAGAACGTTCTCTCTTTCTCTCATTCCTTTTTCGACACATGATCACATTTTCGAAGGAAACACGAGTTTTAGGACTCGGATTCAAGCAAGGATCAAGGCATAGCGATTCTAGGAAAGATTAGAAGCTTATTAGCCGAAGGATTTAGTCGGGAAATGACTCAATCGGAGGTAATCCAAGTTTTAAGTTCTAAGTTTTTAAGCTTTGATTGGATTTTATGTTTTGATGAGTTTTTGGATGATTTAAGACTTGGGTTTTAATGGTTTTGGATAATTGGGATGTTTGGGAACTTTGATTTTGGGATTTGTATATGTTTGATAGATTTTTGGAGGATTTTAAATGGGAAAAACCATAGGAAATGGCTGGTTTCGTGGTCAAGTCGCAACCTTGTTCTAGCAAGTCGTGACCTGGATGAACCAGGAGCCAGGAGAGCTCTGCCTGAGGGGCGCGCCGTGACCCAAGAGGGGCTAAGTTGTGGCCTGCACCCTGAAGCCCAAGCAAATGCTCTCTGACTTGGGGGCAAGTCATGACCCTTAGGGCAAAGTCGCGACTGACTTGTGCATTTTTACCCAAATTTGGTTTTTAATTGTGGGAACTTAACTCTCAGGGCCTGGGATCGATCCTACTACCTAGTTGAGTAGGATTCGACGTCCCGAAGGCTAGGTTTTGGTCTAGAAGAATTTATTTACTCTTTTTTTGATGGGATTTTATATTATGGTTGTGACTAGGTAATTGCTAGGGGCTTAGAACAGGATCGTGCTTGAGGGTAGTTTATTGGTAACTTGTGCTTGGACCAAAGGTAAGAAAACTGCACCCAGTATGTGATGCATGTGATGCATATGGTACATGTGGTTATGGCATGACATAAGTGTTGAATATGGAATTGATTAGAGCTTGAGTCTCTATAATGGGGCATGATTATGATTATGCTTGTGATTATTGATTAAGCATGCCTAATGCCTTATGTCTGGATGTTTGAATGTGCATGATTATAATTATGCTGGTGAATGTTAATGAGGCATGTTAAGTGCTCTATAAATGGACATTGATTTCATTACATATGTCTGGCAGCATGACTTACTTGTGAATGACACTGACTTATTAGTCAGGGAACAACATTGGTGTTTAGTATTAGTTGTGAAGCTATGACTTATCAGTCAAGATCCGCAGAAGTACTGAGCACTGGTCGTATGGTATTGGCTTATGAGTCAAGAACAGTATTATTGTGTTTAACGCAGGCCAAAATGATTAGATTTAATCAACATGAGCATTAAATGCTTGACCGGCCTATTGGTTGAAGAAAACTAAAGCGCTTGTCTAGTCTAAAGGCTAGTTACTTAGAGCCAGGGCCAAAAAGGCTCAGGTGATTGAAACATCACATTGGCTTGGGGCGCGAGACCCCAGAGAGTGACTTATTATTCATCTATCCAGAGAGTGACTTATTAGTCATCTATCCAAAGAGACTTATCAGTCATCTACGTCAGAGAGACTTATTAGTCATCTACCTCAGAGAGAGAGACTTATTAATCATCTACTCAGAGCGCAGGACTTCACAATCATTCATCTGTACCTGCTTGCATAAGTGAATATGGTTATTACTGCTAGGCATGTTTATTATGATTTGATGGCATGTTATTGTCTGTTTATGAGCATGTGTTTGAGTTTTCTTACTGAGCCTCGGCTCACAGGTGTTATGTGGTGCAGGTAAAGGCAAAAGAAAGCTGAACCATCCTTGAGTTTGAGAGCTTAGGTGATGATGAGTACATATACGGCTGCTCGACCACCATGACCGAGGGTTTAAAGAGGAACTAGGGTTAAACCCTATTTTGCCGCTTAGGTCGGATGGTTGTAAATCTTTTACTGTAAATAACCTTTAAAATATATTTTTGGATCCCAATGTATATAGTAAACATTTTAGTGAAATGTTGTATCGTTGACCAAATTTTTTAACCCTAAACTGTTAATTACACTTAGTTACACGATTATGGTCAAATGACTTGGTTAGCGAGTTTAACAATGTTTAAAATGCACAACGTAACAGTCTCTGGGTAGTAGGGTGTTACAGTATCACAGTGCACTTTCAGGCACCAGGTCCGCGGTCTTAACCAAACGGGTGTATACAGCACCCCTAGAGGGTCTCTCCCTAGCAGCCTGTATTCAGCATGCTTAATGCCGATTCTGGCCCCTTTCCACTTCCGGCTCTTGCTGCATCACAACAGCGGTCTCCTCCGCTCGGGGTCCGCTTTCAGGCACCAGGTTCGTGGTCTTAATCGAATGGGTGTGTACAACACCCCTAGAGGGTCTCGCCCTAGCGGCCTGCATTCAACATGCTTAACGCCGATCCTGGCCCCTTGCTGCTTTCGGCTCTTACCGCTCCCGGCTCTTGCTGCATCACAATAGCGGTCTCCTCCGCTCGGGGTGCGCTTTCAGGCACCAGGTTCGCGGTCTTATCCGAACGGGTGTGTACAGCACCCATAGAGGGTCTCGCCCTAGCGGCCTGCATTCAACATGCTTAACGTCGATCCTGGCCCCTTACCGCTCCTGGCTCTTGTCGCTCCAGGATCTTGCTGATCAGTCACAACCACATGTTTGACATAACAGTTATAAGCAAGTCGTCTTCAGTATTATCATTTAATCTTTTATAATTTATTACCATTATACTTTTTCCCCTAACGATTTCACTTAGGTTGAATCTTATGCTAGTATTATGTATTTATTTTCCTTGAAATCATGTACATATTATGAGGTTTTCTTGGTCTATATTGTTGTATCCTCTACTTTGAATTCTTAGTTTAATACTTCCTATATCTTTAATCATCATCATAAAGTCTGGAGTTGTTTGTGGCCAGACAAACATAATTGTGATGTCCCTAAGGTAGAGTATGTCTGCCACATACTTGTAATTCTAGGGTTTACGAGTATGTTAGGCACTTGACCAAATGAATTAAATAAAATGATACTAAGAAATACATAAAAATTTAAAACTTTTATATAAACTTATTAATGGAAATTATTACACGTATGAATACTTTAAATTTAATGTAGCAATATGAAAAACCCTAAACCACTATTGTATTGCTACTGAATCTGTGCTCCACAAGTTGCTCAACATCTAAAGCCACACCTGGAAAAATGTTGGAAAATAACATAATGAGCTAACACTCAGTAAGTAAATCTCATGCATACACATACACATGAATGTCGTGAGTTTGAAGTGCACATATACTCATATGCTAACTTATGATACTTATACATTTAATTTATTGATCAAGCACTTTCAAACTTTACTTTTGTACTTTTTCTCTTTTTACTTTCACATTGTTATGGGCCCGTTATCTTATGTGCACACTGTTCGATTTAGCCAATGCTTGCAGGGCTTGTTACACATATAATATAAAATCCCATGGGTTCTCCTCCAGCTAGCCATCACCACAGTATGGCGCATGAAAACACTTATTCCATCGTTGCCCCATCGGACTCAAGAGTTAAGGCAGCCACACATTGTGGTGTCCATACATATAACAATAACTTATATGGAAGAGAAATAAAAATGGGAACATGGCAAACATATCTAAATGGTCAACTCTGACCTAGCCCACACTAGTGGGCAGCCACTATAAGTCTTATAGACCTCCGTCTTCTTTACTGAACTTACTTGCTTCATCGAAACAGTGGCACCCTTTTCAAACATCTTATTATCACTTTGCTTAAGCCTTGTTGTTATTAAAATGTTCAACTTCACATAAGACCTTTCAAGGCATTTCACAACTTTTCTCATATTCTTATGCATGGCCTTATATCACATAATAATGTATCACATAACTGTACATGCCATTCATACATGATAATGCTGAAATGCCAATGCTAATGTTCTTTATTCATGTTTGATGGTATTCAATCAAGGCATTATATCACATCTCATATAATTCAAAACATCTTTAGTCATAATACATGAAGCTTTGGGTTGGTGGCGTTGTTTTACCTTAACGTAGAGCTATGTCTCAGGTCTAAGGTTTCCAGCCTAAAAACTTAAAGGCTTCATATATCATAACATGTAACAAAATCATGAACATAGAAGGTAATCCACATATTCATCAACATGAGAACACATAGTTGCACATAACTCAGATCAAACTTAACCAATTAAGACAACTTTCACATATCACGAAATTCATCTATTATATATCATACAATCCATTATGATATACATACCACACATAACTCATTTAACCATTCATCACATACTCATCATATGCATCATCATCTCATACTTAACACAACTGACGTACACAATCAATGTAGTCATGCATCTCACACTTAAGCACAAAATGTGAAATTTACTTACCTTAGGTCCTTAGCTTATTTTAAAACTGCTCATCAAGAGTTAATCAATCCAATCCATACAGATCCTATTCAAGGTACATCATTTATTAAATTCTATAAAAATCGTAAATATACACTATTAATGGTGTATATTAACAATACCAGAAACCACATAAATGATAATAATAATTATTATCATCATAATACTAATACTCTTCATGCATAATAATCCTCTTTACAAAACACTGCTTTTGGTCTTACTCATAATATAATGTATTTTTATGATACATTAATAATAATAATAATAATTTTCATCTATAAATAAACTTATTTCAATATTAATAACAAAATACCTTAATAACAATACGTATGTGAATATATATATTCAAATAGTTTTTAACATAAAAATGTAATAATCGATATAATAATATAAATATAAATATTTGTATTATTATTAATTATTCATAATATTAATCCCAGTGATATAATAAATATACTAGTCTTACAAATATCAATAACGATAAGAAACTAATATTTGATATTATTTTAATATTCAAATATTAACGAAAATATTAATATACAATAATAATTGTTAAATAATAGGTTTACTATAAATCATACTTTTCATATCTCTTCTATATAATAAGGGTGTAGATAACGGAAATTCTTAGTTTTAACGGTTTTTTACTTTTTTAATGTTAACTTTAACAGAATATTCTTATATTTAGCATAATATTCTTATATTTAACGGTAGTTTGTAAATACTTAAACTTAAATAAAATAAAATAAATAATTAAAAAAATTAAAATAGGATATTTTTGAGATATTTTACAATGATAATTATTTAAAAATAATAAATAATTAAACAAATTAAAATAAGATATTTTTTTGATATTTTACAATGATAATTATTTTAAAATAATAAATAATAAATAATTAAAAAAATTAAAATATGATATTTTTGAGATATTTTACAATGATAATTATTTAAAAATAATAAAATCATACGTTTTATAACTTAAATAAAATTTAATTAAATTTAAACTCACTTATTAGAATAATATCGTATTAAACATATAATATAATCTATTGTGAATTAGCAACAAATTTTTATTTAAAAAAAACTAGCAAGAAACTTAAATTTAAAATACACGTATAATATTTAATATTACATTAAATATATAATATATAATACATCAAAAACTAGAACAAGCATAAATTAAAAAAATAAAATTTATTTAATTAAAATGAGATATTTATTTCAAAATTTATATGACATTAATATAAATTTAATAAAAATAATTAATAAATTCTATAAATCAAACTAAGCAAACGTGCATATTGCACGTTACTTGTATCTAGTATATATATATATACATGAAACTATATTCTTGATTTACTTAACAAAATAATAACAATAATAATTAAAATTATTAATCATAATAATTTCTATATTAATAAAAAATCAATTAAATATGTATTTTTAAAATTTATTAATTGTCTATTATTTTCTATAAAATTGGGCAGCACAACGGCTATAAAATGGACAAATCCAAAATCAAAACCTGTATATAAAAAAAATACATATAATTCTAGACAGCCAGTATAATTATAGAAAATAATCAGTACATCAAGAATATATAAATATATACTATAAATACACATAATAAAAGTTATTCTAATTAATCACAATATATGTCAAAGAAATTATACCACAATGATCAGGTTTCACAACAAGTCAAACGATGATTTCTGAAACTCAAAACGAACTCCGGAACCTCGAACACTAAATTTTGACCATCGATCTACGGTGGATCGCGGTGGCTCGTGGTGGGCCCACCACCCAACTATGGTAGATGTAGGAAAAATTTATTGGGTTTTGAAGCCCACAACACGAGGAACACGATGGTGGTGACGGATCGGTAAACGGATGCCTAAGGTGGCCGAATTGCAACTTTGAAGTCGTGCGATGGCCGAACTTAAATCGGCCGGTTGAGGTGTTTAATCGGCAAGTGAGCTCTAGATTCCCACGTGGTTGATAGTTCGGAGGCCTCTGAATCCAACGATCCGGCGTGTGGCTATATGTGGTGACCGCCGATGGATCTTCGGTGGTCGGGCAGACACACGCACGCGAGAGAAAATAAGAGAGAGAAAGGGAAGGAAGAAGAAAGAGAAAGAAAGGAAGAAATTATGAGGAGAGAGAGAGGAGAAACGAGAAATTAAGGGTGAGACCTTTCCTTTTTTTAAAAATTACATTTGGACCACAAAATATTACATTTCTTTTCAAATAAGCCCTCTAGCAAACTTTCTTAATTTTATAAAAATCCCCAATTAAAATTATATGACATTTGGGTCCAATACTTGACTACTCAAGTTTCTCTCTCTTTTTAATCTCGTTAATATAAAATCATGTTTTAAACACTATTTTTCCATTATTATTTCTTATTTTTATAGCCTTGTACATTTTATGTATTGAAACTCAGATTTATAATAAAAATGTATTATGAAAATGTTGGGTGTTACAATAATGGCACAAACAATAAGAATATTAAGCACAAATATATATATATATATATATTGCTCACGCTCCCTATATTAACAAGCAAATAAGGCCATTCAAATAAGCAACTAGACAAATATTTCACTCAATACCAACCGACCATGAGTCGAGCTTGTCTCTGGAAACGAGCGTACATTTTCAGTCAATTTTCTTGGAACCATAAACCTTGGCACGCTCTGATACCAAGTTGTAATGCCCTACTTCTCTAGAGCCGTTACATGTGATTTTAAAATGAGCCACTAGCTCGCTAATCGAGGTATTGGACCAAAAAGTGTGGTTAATTAAAATGTAAACTCGTTTAAATAAAATTTTGGTGTAAAAGGGCGATCATTCCTGTAAATCATGAAAGGGTTATATTGGGATCCCAAAAATACTGTTTAGAAACATATTTACAACTCAAAAAGTTACTTTACAGTCGACCTAAGCGACAAAATCAACATTTATAACCCGCTTCTCAAAATACCCTAGCTATGGCTGCCATGTAGGTCGAACATGTATGCATCACTCCATGCCCTCTAACTCATGGTTGATCGATCTTTTCCTTGCCCTTACCTGCACCACAGAGCACCCGTGAGCCAAGGCCCAACAAGAGAACCTCAAAGCACAATATACTATAATTTATCTCAACAAATAAATACTTAATCAAAGGCAATAAACAATCTACAAACTGTTTTTGGATTACGCAATGGCACATCAGTACAACATCATCACATTATAGCAGAACAACAACACATAAGTATAGCAACATAGCATCATAGAAGTATATCAACATATAAGCACAATATCATAACATCTTAGCAGTACAATATCACATCAGCGGTCTCCTTTGCTCGGGGTGCGCTTTCAGGCACCAGGTCCGCGGTATTAACCGAATGGGTCTATACAACACCCCTAGAGGGTCTCTCCCTAGCGGCCTGCAATAGGCATGCTTAACGCCGATCCTGGCCCCTTGCCACTTTCGGCTCTTGCCAATCAGTCACAACCACTTGTTTGACATAACAGTTATAAGCAACACATACATCACAACACACACATATCTCTATGGGTACAAATAGTTATTTTACTTGTATCCCGAGCTATCTGAGTCAATGTGATCCCAAGCACAGTCCTCTAATCTGAGCCTCGTTGAAAACCTAGTCACAATGCATTCATAATAACCATCCATCAAGTTCTAAACTAATAAATAACTTCATAATATTAACCTAGCATTTGGGACCTTAGATTATACTAAATCGGGTAGTAGAACCCTTCCCGAGCCTTAACATTTGGGTTCCCGAGCTTAAAACCCTCAAATAACCATTATTTGCATTTGAGCTGCGGCCCAGCCCCTAAGGGCCGTGACGTGCTCAAGCCAGAGGCAAATGCCTCTCTGCTAAGGGACATGGGCTGCGACGTGCTACACCTTGCACCGTGGTGCCTGGACAAATTTCTGAGGCCCCTAGGCCTCTTCGTTCAAGCGGGCCGCGATGCCTGATGAACAGGGTCTTGGCTCGGGCCTCTAAACCCAGAATTCCCATGCATTTTTACGAGCTAACCTCCCTAAAATTCAATCTAAACATACCCCAAATTCAGAGTTAAGCCCCACAATCACTCTACTATACCTTAAGCAGTGCTAGTACTCAAGAATGCTAGCTAACCCACCCCAATTCAGACCAAATTCAATCTTAAGTCTAGAACTTAACTAATTTTCCTTCTCAATAGAATTGACCATCAAAACATGTAAGTGACCTTACGCCAATGAATATTTTGAGCTTAGACTAGCTTTCCAGCACCCTTAGCTTATCTCCCCAAGTTCCTTGCTTTAGATTGTGAGTTTCACCACCAAAATTTCAAAGGTTGGCTAAGTCCCCAAGATAAGGAGAGAGAGCAGAGAGAGAGAGAGAGATAGAGAGAGAGAGAGCGGTGAGAGTTTCTTTCTTTTGTCTTTCCTTAGTTTTAGAGTCCACAGTTGCTGTCTAAGTTCAAGTCTATCCCCCAGCCTACAAAATGTCTAAAATACCCTCAAGTCTATCTTAGATCCTCTAGTGCCAACAAGGGCAGCACTATCATTTGCCACATCCCGCTAAATCCTCGAGTGTTCATATGGATCCCCATTTAATCCCTGACACACTTAAACAAACATTAAATCACTACCCTTTACCCGATAATAAGCGAACACGTACTACATTCCCAAAATACCCCTAGGCTCCTCCCGAGCCGGGTATTTGATGCCATTGTGACTTTTCGCTATTCCGCTCCCTTGGACCGTCTCGGATCGCACATCACAAATATATCACCACACTCTTGTGATATCAATCACAATATACACATATATCACATTTATGCCCTCAACGGGCTAAAATTACAAATATGTCCCTAATAACTAGATGGGGCCCACATGCATATTTAATTAACCTAAACATGCATTTCTAATCACATAATCATTAAATTCACATATTAGCATAATTAAATCAATTATTGTTCTCCTGGCACACTAATCAAGGCCCTAAGCCTTATTAGCAAATTTGGGATGCTACATCTAGGATTTCGTCCTCGAGACCTGGAGTAACTGCAAATGTGTCAATCACTACAGCTATGGCCCACTAGAAGATTGTCTGACAAATTTTGGTGAGCCTCGAGTAGTGGTATTGAGTTTGTACACTTGACAATCGACATTTCACACAACACCGCCTGACATGGGAAAACAGGCAGCCATATTCTGGCACTCTCACATACATGTTCCCTGTAAGGTTGGTGGGCAACAATCTGTAAATGGGCCCCATGAAATCCGCATAGCCCCTTGGTCTTTATTAGTGCATCCCAATGTAATTAATTAGTATTTTACCCCCCAAATAATGGGGGAATGTGGTATTAATTTTCCATTAAGGACATTAATGACCCAAGCCCCTATAAATAGGGTTGGGATATCTCCTTGTAAAGGGTTGAGAACTTTGGCTAGTAAAGCATTGTAAACTCATAACAATATATACGCTGTCTGAGACTCCATTGAAGCTTACTAAAACAAGCTTCAAACTCAATAATACCATAAGCTCGTGGATTATGGCTCTTTTATAGCCTAAACCATGTAAAACCTCTGTGTCATTTTCTTCTATTTTTGGTCAAGTTCTTAGATTAGGTTGATGGCGAAAAAGGAAATCAACATTTTGGTGCTTTCATTGAGAGCTTGAAGAAGATGACAATGGCAGAATGCACCAGACATTGTAGCTCCTCCCTCCAGAGCTGGGGTAGGACAAAAATGTCGATTACGATAGCGTAGACGACCGTGGTGGTGACGAATACTATGAAGAGGATTTTCCTAAGCCTTTGGATGTGGAGGACCCACCAGAGGAGGTGGTGCTTCGCGACCAGGTGGCTACCCAGCAGTAAAAAATCAATGCCCAAGAAGGATGCATTGTCACCCTACAGGAGATGGTTAACGCCAGGAGGGCCACTCTGGCGGCCCAAGGGCTGTGAGTGGACCCGCATTCTATGCATCCAGCAGGTGTGCCTACCGAGCACCCCGCTGATGTGGTGAAAGATCTGCTAGCTGGCATGCCGCATGCACACCGAGCGAGAGCTGAAGCCCCACCTGCGCTACAAGATCATGGTAAGGGAAAAATCGATGACAACTGTAATGACCCAACTATTTCTAACACCTTGGACCATTAAAACTACTAGACATAGCTACTACTATATATTCAGATACAAACATAAGAAATAACATAACTTTATTAAAACCCAAAATATTGTATCAAATACAAGATAAAATAAAAATAAAATGTGATATGGTATGGGATCCCATTGTTTATAAAACATAAAACATAAACTTTAAATTTGTTTAAATACTATTTGTAGAATTACATAAAAACATAATTTTAAAGACATAAAACAAATAACGTCGTCCTCGATCGACACACACAGTCCATTCATTCCATTCTTCCTTAACACAAAAGCCAAGCTGCCAAGAATCCTTCCGCCTTCCATAATTATTTTCCTGCATCATGCTAAAAATAAAGGAGTGAGCCTAATGCCCAGCAAGGAAAATCTACTAGAAACATACATCATAAATCATAAGCATAAGACTATATCATAAACATATACTATAAAACATATGACTATAAAACATATATCATATAGGACTACAATATTAATGGCCATTAACTCATTGACATGGCATGTGATAAACCATCTATGTCCTTTGTCTACTAATCGAGGTAGGTAGATCACATGGTAGTATATGATAACCCATCTAGGTCCTCTACTAGTCGAGGTAGGGTAAATCATAACTCTAACCCATGAAAATGATAATCTTGGGGTTTGTTATCTAAGCAACTATAAGCCCCAAGCAACATAAAAACATTGGGGTTTGCTAGCTAAGCAACTATAAGCCCCAAGGACATAAAAGCATTGAGGTTTGCTAGCTAAGTAACTATAAGCCCCAAGGACATAAAAGCATTGAGGTTTGCTAGCTAAGTAACTATAAGCCCCAAGGACTACAAGACATATTTATACATATATATCATAGAATAATATATCATAACATATAAGCACATAAAATCTATCCTATTTTCCTTACCAAAAGTCGGGATATTTGGGAACAAGAACGGGATTAGAACACTCCTATAAACCAACAGTAAAAATGGTGAGTATCTAAGGAAAAAGAGATGAAAAGATCACTAAACCATCCACGAAGAAACTTACCAAGAAGAACCTCAAGTACCTAATCAAGAATCATAAAGAAGAGTTAGGATCTGAATAAAAGAAACTAAAGAAAACTAAAGAACCATAAATAACTGAACTAAGGGATAATAATACATTGGTTGATCTTATGGATTGATCTAAACCTCAATACCGAAATCATACTATATCTTACTTCCCAAGTGTTTAGAAAAGCTTAAAATGATAAAGCTTTTAACCCCAAAACCCAAGTGTATCTCTCTATAGTAATACTAGAACCTTGGAGGCTTTGATCAAATGCTTGAAGAATGAATAAAATGGCTGAGTACTAGGTCCTATTTATAGAGTTCAAGGAGTGAAATTAACCCATTTTAATTAGAATAAATAAATGATTATAAAATGAAAAAGATTTGAACTTTCGTTCAACAGACGCCCAGAACTCAGTCAAAATCGTTCAAAGGCAGGTCTAAGTGGTTAAGGGTATTTTTAAATTCAAAATCACAAACTTTCAAAAAAACACACTTGGAGCCGATATATCGCCTCCCCCTATATTCCCGAGCCCCGTTCGATTGTTCGTACAAAGTCGATGTGTTTTCCGTATCTTCCTTAGGCGATATATCGACATACGTTGATATATCAAACATGTATTTGCACTTTTTCAACACATTTTGAATTGGATAAACAACTTTGACTGAGTCATAATATGATCCTAACAGCTGCTGGAAGGTTCTAAAGCTTCTAGATCTTTCTTTTATTAAAACTATTCATCAAAATACTTAATTCCTTAATAATCATGACTACGACAAGTGTCATGCTCTTAATGGTTCTATCTAAACCTTAGGTTATAATAAATATATTTCCAGGACCATCAATATTAATCAAACCTTATGTTATAATTAATATTCTTAAACTACAGGTTAAGCTTATAAAATCCATAACTGTTGCTATGAGTTTCCAACTAAGTCAAGACTTAAACCAACATCCACGGCAACTAACATACTACAAACTAATACTAACTACTACTACTATCTAGCTAGCTAAGTAAATATTCTGGAATACTACAATTCTCCCCTACTTACTCCATAGGACCTTGACTATTAGAATACTCTTAGACCGTAATTCCTTCATCCCCTTCTCTAGGATGCTAACTGGTTGTTCCTCATAACTCAAGTCTTTCTGGAGTGCTATCGTATCGTACTAGAGGACGTGAGATGGGTCTGACACATATCTACGCAACATCAAGATGTGGAACACATTTTGGCTATCTACTAGAGCTGGCGGTAAAGCTAATCTATATGCAACTGCTCCCACTTTGTCCAATATCTCAAAAGGACCTATAAACCGTGGACGAAGCTTGCCTTTTTTCCCAAACCGCTTCACACCTTTCATAGGAGATATCTTTAAGAAGACTTGATCTCCGACTTTGAATTCCACATCACGCCGCTTGGCATCTGCATAATTTTTCTGACGGCTCTGAGCAGCGAGCATACGCTTTCTAATCAGCAATACTGCATCCTGAGCTTCTCTAACAGCTTTGGGTCAGAGAAGTTGCCTTTCTCCTACCTCATCCCAATGTAACTGCGATCGACACCTCCTTCCATAAAGTAGCTCATAGGGTGCCATCCCGATTGTTGACTGGTAGCTATTGTTGTAGGAGAACTCTATTAGCGGCAAATACTTACTCCATGATCCTCTAAAATCAAGTACACAAGCGTGCAACATATCTTCTAAAATCTGTATGGTACGCTTGGATTGACCATCGGTCTGAGGAGGAAATGTCGTACTAAGACTTAACTTGGTACCCATGGCTTGCTGCAAGCTTCCCCAAAATCTCGATGTAAACACCGATCCTCTATCGGATACTATGGTCTTAGGGATTCCATGGAGTCTTACTATTTCTCGGACATAAATGTCTGCATACTGATCTACTGTGTAAGTAGTCTTGACAGGCAGGAAGTGAGCTGACTTGGTTAGTCTATCTACTACTACTCAAACCGAGTCGTACTGCTTGTTTGTTCGTGGAAAACCCGTCAAGAAATCCATGGCTATGTCATCCCACTTCCATTCTGGAATACTAAGCGGTTGCAATAAGCCTGCAGGCCGCTGATGTTCTGCTTTCTCTTGCTGGCATACTAAGCATTTTGACACATATTCTGCCACATCTTTCTTCATTCCTGGCCACCAATATAATACCTTAAGGTCGTGAGTCATCTTAGTCGACCCTGGGTGAACTGAGTATGGGGTATTGTTCGCTTCTTCAAAAATCTTCATCTTAATTCCATGATGATTCGGCATGCATACCCGGTCCTTATATCTAGAGCCCCTATCCTGATATCGAGAAATATGTGGCCTTGCCTTCTTTAACTGCATCTATATGTGCCACTAATGTGTTATCATGCCTTTGCCCGATCTGTATATCTTCTAACAAATGTGACTGGATGGACAAGTTAGCTAGTTTATCAATGACTACTTCTATTTCGGCATTGATCAGCTCCTGTTGTAGCGACTTTTCTATTCTAGCTAACACTGCTAGACTTCCATAACTCTTCCTACTTAGCGCATAGGATTTCCATAACTACGTGGTATAGGATTTTGCAGTCATAATCCATTACTAATTCTAACCACCTTTGCCTCATGTTGAGCTCCTTTTGTGTGAAGAAATACTTTAAGCTTTTGTGGTCCGTATAAATGTCGCACTGTTCTCCATAAAGATAGTGGCACCAGATTTTCAATGCAATGACCACCACTGCCAACTCCATATCATGCTTTGGATAGCGTTGCTCGTATTCCTTCAGCTGCCTTGAGGCGTAGGCGATTACCTTGTCATTCTGCATCAGCACACAACCCAAAATTTGCTTCGACGCATCACAGTAGACTACAAACTTGTCGTTGGGTGTCGGTACACAAAGTACTGGTGCTGAGCATAGCTTATCGTTAAGCAACTGGAAGCTCTTTTCACATCTGTCTGTCCAGTTGAACTTTTGTTGTTTCCGGGTCAGGTTGGTAAGCGGAGTGGCTATCTTAGAAAAGCCTTCTATAAACCTCCGATAATAACCTACTAGTCCCAGAAAACTTCTTACCTCTGACGCGTTCTTAGGTCTTGGCCAATCCTTCACAGCCTTTACCTTAGATGGGTCTACAACAACTTCTTCCTTGGATACTATGTGGCCGAGGAACACTACTTGCAAAAGCCAAAATTTGCACTTCTTGAACTTGGCGTAAGGTTAATGCTCTTTCAGTCGTAACAGGTCATCCTTAAATGTTCCTCATGCTCAACTTCGTCCTTTGAATACACCAAAATATCATCGATGAACACTACGATGAATTTGTCAAAGTAATCCTTGAAGACCCTATTCATTAAATCTATAAATATGGCTAGAGCGTTAGTAAGACCAAAAGACATAACTAGAAACTTGTAATTTCCATAACGAGTTCTAAAATCTATCTTGGGAATATCCTCTTCCCGTACCTTGAGCTAATGATACCCGGACCGTAGGTCAATTTTTGAAAACACGGTCGCGCCTCAGAGTTGATCAAACAAGTCGTTTATCCGGGGTAGTGGGTACTTATTCTTAATTGTCACCTTATTCAGCTCGCAGTAATCTATACACATCCGCATGCTTCCATCCTTCTTCTTCACAAATAGAACCGGTGCTCCCCATGGCGAATGACTTGGTCTAATGAAACCCAAGTCTAAGAGTTCTTGTAGCTTCGTCTTCAACTCCTTGAGTTCTGTAAGTGCCATCTGGTATGGTGCCTTTGAGATAGGCTCGGTGCCCAGTACTAGCTCGATTGTGAATTCAATTTCTCAAGTCGGTCGCAACCCTGGTAAGTCGTTAGGAAATACCTCTGGGAATTCCTTTATGATGCGGACGTCTCCAACTTTTAATGGTGTTTCCTTTACCACATCTGTGACGCTGGCTAAGAATGCGGGACATCCTTTTTCTATTATCCTCTGAGCTTTGAGAGATGAAATATACGGCATACGTAGTCCTGAAACCTTTCCCATAAAGCATAGTCTTTGACCGTTAGGAGTCTGGAACGTCACTTGCTTGCGTCTGCAGTCGATGGTTGCGCCATGCCTTGCTAGCCAATCCATGCTTAGTGTCACGTTGAAGTCTTTAATCTCCAGCTCTATCAGGTCTCCTTCTAGTTCCACGTCCTTAATTTTGATCGGTATGCATCGTACTATCCGTGATGATAGGACTATTTCACCCGAAGGTAATTCTGTCACAAACCTAGTTCTAAATCTTTCCCAAGGTTTGTCTAATTTCTTTATCATTCCTAACGAGATATATGAGTGAGTGGCTCCCGGATAAAATAATATTGAACATACATTATTAAGGATAGGAATCTGACCTGTGACCAGTTTATTACTAGCTTCAGCTTCTCCCTGGGTCAAGGCAAAGACTCTGGCATGAACCATCTTGTTGTCCCTTTTCTCCTCTTGCTTGAGCTGTGGACATTCTTTCTTTCAGTGACCTTCCTGACCACAATTATAACATCCCTTGGTGTTTGCACGACATCACCAGGATGTTTCTTTTGGCACTTAGAGCACTGTGGGTATTCTACATAACCCGACCTACTACCTCCATTGCTTGTCCGTGCTATTTTATCGTTGTCAGATTGTTTATCGTTAGGATGCATTCTCTTCTGAACATTATTGTTACTATGCTGATGGCTATTGTGGTGGTTGTTTCGACCATTCTGAGGTTGACTTTGCTGTTTAGGCTTAGGCTTACTGGCCTCCTCCTTATTAACATTCGCCTGAAGCCTTTCTACTTCTATAGCCGTTTCTAGAGCATTGACACAAGTAGTGGTTCCAAGAATTGCTAGCTTGACTCCTAGCTCAATCTTTGGTCTGAGTCCTCTTTCAAACTTGGTGACCCTTAAGAAGTCGGTTGGAACCAACTCTGATGCAAACTTGGCTAGTCGGTCGAACTGTCGAGCGTACTCTTCTATTGATAAGTTACCCTGTTTTAGACTGGTGAACTCTTTGACCCTTATAGCGATGACTGTTGAGTTATAGTACTTATTGTGGAACAACTCCACAAATCTTGTCCATGTCATAGTGGCGGCGTCGTGAGTCTGTTGTACTAGGTCCCACCATATTCTAGCATCCTTCTTTAGCAAAACCGAAATGCAAGATATGTAGTCCGCATTGCCGAGATTCATATGTACTAGAATCGACTCTACATTTATGAGCCATTCTTCCGCCTCAAAGGGGTCGGTTGTCCCTTCAAAGTTTGGAACATGTTGCTTATGAAACCGCTCGTAGATTGGCTCCATGTACTAAGCTGGGTAAGGTGCATAGTTCGCCATTGGCCATCCCCCATAAGGACCTACTTGCTGGGGTGCTTGAGCCATTTGCTGAGGCTGCGGTTGCAGCGGAGGGTGAGTCTTAGTCTGTGTCTGTGGCTGCAGCTGAGCCTGTTGTCGCTCTTGCTGCAGCAATTCCTCCACTTGTTGTCAAAGTCTGACAATTTCTGCAGTGTTATCAACTAGCGGCGATGGTTCACTTCAGTTAGCAGCAATAGTGGCACGCGTTCCCCTTCTGCGAACTGGAGGGGCTTCATTAGTCTCTTGAGTGATGCTAGAGGCATTGACTTTGGTGTGTGCAGACCTTCTGAGAGACATCTTCAGCAGAGTTCTAACAGTCGAGAAAAACATGTTAGAACTTACCCTAATAGGCTCTAAGGCAAAAACTTAATCTAAGCAAACATAACTCGGACCTATTAATTATGTTTTCTTATGAAAAATTATATAAGCCTTCTTTATAATTAGGGTGTGTTTCTATACTTAGAAAAATAAGCCATCTTTATTATTTTCTAAGTGTGTTTCTAATCATCCTATATGACTTAATTCTCAGGCTCGAAACTCGTCGTTGTTCCAAAGTTAACCATATTGAGGGAGGGCTGGGATCAGTAAAATCGTTCCCATTACTATGGCCCCCTAACTCTCAATATAGAGCCCGATGCATTGATTTGTATCCACCCTCAATGAACTTGGTCATTATTTATTAAATTTATTATTTATTATGATTGTAAAAAAAATCAAACTCATACATGTCATTCAAAAATAACAATAATATTCATTTGGAAAAATGTTTTCACTAAGTACAATCATAAATGCAAAATAAATAAATAAACTAATCTAAAAATCAGGATCTTCTACATCTGACCCTTCATCTAACATATCATCATTTATCTCCTCATAATCATCATTATCTTGAGCCTTAAAATTTCCTTGAGGAAGATTCGTAAAGATTCTATGTTTTTGCTCATTAGTGAATTGGAATTCCATCTTAGAGGTGAATCTAAGTATGAGAAAATAATATCTCATAGCTACCGGTAATTCATCTTCATCATCTATAGTCTCCCATATTTCTTCTAAAGTTGCAATTACAGAAGGATAATCTTTAAAAAGCCTAATCATTAAAACATAATGCTCTGTAGCTCTCATCATGATTTGCTTAGTGGTTTGGAGGTGAACTATCTCCTTGTGGAATAAGAGTAATCTCCGAGTGATTCTTTCTAACACTCCTATTGTATTCCTTGGCTCTCTAATTCTTTTCAAGGCCTTAATGGCTCGGATATCCTCATAGGCAAGGCTCCATCCATTCTTAACTGAAAACATAAGGGCTAAAACGTTAGCTAATAACATAAATACTTTCATTGGTAGTTAGATTCGGAGCTTGACCGTGTGTATCAAGGAGAACTTCATGCATATGAACCGTTGCTCTGATACCAACTGTAATGACCCAACTATTTCTAAGACCTTGGACCATTAAAACTACTAGACATAGCTACTACTATTCAGATACAAACATAAGAAATAACATAACTTTATTGAAACCAAAAATATTGTATCAAATACAAGATAAAATAAAAATAAAATGTGATATGGTATGGGATCCCATTGTTTATAAAACATAAAACATAAACTTTAAATTTTTTTAAATACTATTTGCAGAATTCCATAAAAACATAATTTTAAAGACATAAAACAAATAACGTCGTCCTCGATCGACACACGCAGTCCATTCATTCCATTCTTCCTTAACACAAAAGCCAAGCTGCCAAGAATCCTTCCGCCTTCCATAATTATTTTCCTGCATCATGCTAAAAATAAAGGAGTGAGCCTAATGCCCAACAAGGAAAATCTACTAGAAACATACATCATAAATCATAAGCATAAGACTATATCATAAACATATACTATAAAACATATGACTATAAAAACATATATCATATAGGAATACAATATTAATGTCCATTAACCCATTGACATGGCATGTGATAAACCATCTAGGTCCTCTGTCTACTAATCGAGGTAGGTAGATCACATGGTAGTATATGATAACCCATCTAGGTCCTCTACTAGTCGAGGTAGGGTAAATCATAACTCTAACCCATGAAAATGATAATCTTGGGGTTTGCTATCTAAGCAACTATAAGCCCTACGCAACATAAAAACATTGGGGTTTGCTAGCTAAGCAACTATAAGCCCCAAGTGACATAAAAGCATTGAGGTTTGCTAGCTAAGCAACTATAAGCCCCAAGGACTACAAGACATATTTATTCATATATATCATAGCATAATATATCATAACATATAAGCACATAAAATCTATCCTATTTTCCTTACCAAAAGTCGGGATATTTGGGAACAAGAACGGGATTAGAACACTCATATAAACCAAAAGTAAAAATGGTGAGTATCTAAGGAAAAAGAGATGAAAAGATCACTAAACCATCCACGAAGAAACTTACCAAGAAGAACCTTAAGTACCTAATCAAGAATCATAAACAAGAGTTAGGATTTGAATAAAAGAAACAAAAGAAAACTAGAGAACCATAAAGAACTAAAACTAAGAGATAAGAATACCTTGGTTGATCTTATGGATTGATCTAAACCTCAATACTAAAATCACACTATATCTTATTTCCCAAGTGGTTAGAAAAGCTTAAAATGATAAAGCTTTTAACACCCAAACCCAAGTGTATCTCTCTATATTAACACTAGCACCTTGGAGGCTCTGATCAAATGCTTGAAGAATGAAGAAAATGGCTGAGTACTAGGTCCTATTTATAGAGTTCAAGGAGTGAAACTAATTTTTAAATTCAAAATCAAAAACGTATGTCGATATATCTCCTCCCCCTATATTCCCGAGCCTCGTTCGATCGTTCGTGCAAAGTCAACGTGTTTTTTGTATCTTCCGTAGGCGATATATCGGCCCCTATGCTGTGATATATCGACATACGTTGATATATCAAATACGTATTTGCACTTTTTCAGCACATTTTGAATTGGATAAACAGCTTTGACTGAGTCATAATACGATCCTAACAGCTGCTGGAATGTTCTAGAGCTTCTAGATCTTCTTTTATTAAAACTATTCATCAAAATACTTAATTCCTTAATAATCATGACTGTGACAAGTGTCATGCTCTTAATGGTTCTATCTAAACCTTAGGTTATAATAAATATATTTCTAGGACCATCAATATTAATCAAACCTTATGTTATTATTAATATTCTTAAACTATAGGTTAAGCTTATAAAATCCATAACTGTTGCTATGAGTTTCCAACGGAGTCCCGACTTGAACCAAAATCCACGGCAACTAACATACTACAAACTAATACTAACTACTACTATTATCTAGCTAGCTAAGTAAATATTATGGAACACTACAACAACTCTACTTTGGGGCAAAATAAGGCTTGTCGAGCCCCCGAACACAACTAGGCCCCAAGGCCAGCAAACAAGGATAAAAGGCAAGGTGCCCGAGGACATCGCTAGGCTGCCAGCACCTGTGGAGCCCAGTGAGTTCTGCCCAGGCGCAGCGGGATGAATCGTGCCAGGCCTGGAGGTGGTGTCCCCCCAACACCTCTCCAATCCTATAGAAACCTTGGCCTAGGGGTCAACCAAAGGAACATCTCCATTAACCAAAACAAGGCCTCAACATCTCAGTTAATAACGAAAAACATCGAGTCTGACATGGAGACCGAAGTGGAATATCCTTAGGATAGTGGTTGCCACCTAGGTCAACCAGACCTATGAGATGACTTAAATGCTCATAGGGGTGTAGCAGCTCTCGGGGGCAACCCCAGGAGGAGAGATCAGCCAGATCTCTATGACAACGTTAATGTCCGAAAGAGAGCACAACAGACACAAAGTGCCAATCAAGATTGGGATCCTCTCTGCGCGGAATTGGAGAGCCTAAAAAGAATTATGCTCAGGATAGCCCAATGGCATGGCCATGACTTTGACTTAGATAATGAGGATGGGGAATCATGTGCTCCCTACATTGTGAAGCCATGGCTGGATGGAGCCCATTGTGAATTACCTTGTCTCCGGGGAGTTACCACAGGGCAAGAAAGCAGCTTTATCATGCACCTCGATATGTGATCATGGACAGTAAGTTGTATAGGTGAGGATATTCATTGCCCTTACTCTGATGTGTGTCCAAGCAAGAAGCCAGTCTTATATTCCAGGAAGTACATGGATGCTTTTACGGGGACCACACTGAGGGGCAGAGCCTCGCCAAGAAAATCTTGAGGCAAGGGTACTTCTGGCCCACTATGAATGGTGATGCGATGAACTACGTCAAGAAGTATGACAAGTGCCAATGCTTCACCAATATACCTTGAGTTTCTCCAAATGAGCTCACTTAGATGACAAGTCTTTGGCCCTTCGCAGTATGGGGAATTGACCTTATCGGGTTCTTACCCACGAGAAAAAGGAGAGTGAAATATACAATTGCGGCAGTCGACTACTTTACAAAGTGGGTCAAGGTCTAACCTGTCCCTACCATCACTTCTAAGAAGGCATTGGACTTCTTCACCAAGAACATCATTCGCCACTACAGGCTCTCGAGGAAGATAGTCTCCGACAATAGCCTATAGTTCGACAGTGAGTTGTTCACAGATTTTTGTCAAAGGCATGGAGTCGTAAAGAGCTTCTCCTCCATAGCTCACTCCCAGGAAAATGGGCAGGTGGAAGAAGTCAACAAGACGCTTAAAGCCACCTTGAAGAAAATGCTAGAACAGGCGAAAGGCGCATAGCCTGAGGAACTTCCTAAGACATTGTGGTGTTACCGCACCACTACCAAGACCTCCACCAGTCATTCGCCATTCTCCATGGCCTACGGGAGCGAAGCCATGCTCCCAGTTAAGGCAGCAATCTCCACGCACCGACAAGATACGTATCATCCAACCACAAATCACACTTTACTCCGAGAGTCTCTAGACCTCGTGGAAGAGCTCCGTGAAGCTTCTAAGCTTCGAGTAGTGTTCTACCAGCAGAAATAGCTAGATATTTTAACTCTAAAGTGAAGGATAGAAAATTTGGTGTCGGAGATTTGGTGTTGTGAAGAGTTTTCTTAGCCACCCAAGATCTTGGTGCTGGAGTAGTGGGCCCTAACTGGGAAGGTCCATACCAAGTTGACAACATTGTGTGTCCAAGGACATAAAAACTGGATCGACTAAGTGGGGAATTAGTACCCCACACCTGGAATGCTGATCATCTTTGCCGGTATTGCCAGTGATGTGAGCAGAATATTTTTGTTAAATTTTGTACATTTTGTAGCCTCCAACCACAATTAATGTAAACCGTGTAGAAAAAACACGATATAAAATTTAAAAGAATATACTTATATTTTTTAGTTTCCTTTTTATTCTAATTTTACTACTTGTAGAGCACCCGCTCGTTGGTCTGGACAAGTGAATGCAGACTAGTCTTCGATCACTTGGGGGGCATGGGGTTAGGGCAGCCTCGCAGAGCATAGTGTCTCGCGGAGGATAACCTAGGAAACTAAGCTTGTCACGAGCGGAGTAGGCCTAGTGTTAACACCCATAGAATAGAAAAATCTAGGGAATTAAGCAAAGTCTGGGGAAGTCCATGACCTAAGAAGTAGCGCGAGAGTAGACTTAGGTTACCTCCCAAGGAAATTGAGCTTGAGGAGCTATGACCAAGTTCCTAGATCTCGAGATGCAAACGGAAACCCGAGTCATTAGTACTAAGGCCCAAATGCCTAGTGTCACAGGATTTCGAAGGCTAAGAATCCTAATAGCCTCGCCAAGAAAATATTGAGGCAAGGGTACTTCTGGCCCACTATGAATGGTGATGTGATGAACTACGTCAAGAAGTGTGACAAGTTCCAATGCTTCGCCAACATACCTTGAGTTGCTCCAAATGAGCTCACTTAGATGACATGTCTTTGGCCCTTCCCAGTCTGGGGCATTGACCTTATCGGGTTTTTACCCATGGAAAAGAGGGGAGTGAAATATAAAATTGTGTCGGTCGACTACTTTACAAAGTGGGTCAAGGCCGAACCTCTCCCTACCATCACTTCTAGGAAGGCGTTGGAATTCTTCATCAAGAACATCGTTTGCGGCTACAGGCTCTCGAGGAAGATAGTCTCCGACAATAGCCTACAATTTGATAGTGAGTTGTTCACAGATTTCTGTCAAAGGCATGGAGTCGTAAAGAGCTTCTCCTCCATAGCTAACCCTAGGAAAATGGGTAGGTGGAAGAAGTCAACAAGATTCTTAAAGCCACCTTGAAGAAAATGCTGGAACAGGCGAAAGGCGCATAGCCTGAGGAACTTCCTAAGGCATTGTGGTGTTACCGCACCACTGCCAAGACCTCCACCGGTCATTCGCCATTCTCCATGGGCTATGGATACGAAGCCATGCTCCCAGTTGAGGCAGCAATCTCCACACACCGACAAGATATGTATGATCCGACAACAAATCACACTTTACTCTGAGAGTCTCTGGACCTCGTGGAAGAGCTCCATGAAGCTTCTAAGCTTCGAGTAGCGTCCTACCAGCATAAAGTAGCCAGATATTTTAACTCTAAAGTGAAGGATACAAAATTTGGGGTCGGAGATTTGGTGTTGTGAAGAGTTTTCTTAGCCACCCAAGATCTTGGTGCTGGAGTGCTGGGCCCTAACTGGGAAGGTCCGTACCAAGTCGACAACATTGTGTCCAAGGACATACAAACTGGACCGACTGAGTGGGGAATTAGTACCCCACACCTGGAATGCTGATCATCTTTGCTGATATTACATGTGATGTGAGCAGAATAATTTTGTTAAATTTTGTAGCCTCCAAGCACAATTAATGTAAACTATGTAGACAAAACACTATATAAAATTTAAAAGAATATACTTATATTTGTTAGTTTCCTTTTTATTCTAATTTTACTACTCGTAGAGCACCCGCTCGTTGGTCTGGACAAGTGAATGCAGACTAGTCTCCGATCACTTGGGGGGCATGGGGTTAGGGCAGCCTCGCAGAGTATAGTGTCTTGCAGAGGATAACCTAGGAAACTAAGCTTGTCACGAGCAGAGTAGGCCTAGTGTTAACACCCATAGAATAGAAAAATCTAGGGAATTAAGCAAAGTCTGGGGAAGTCCATGACCTAAGAAGTAGCGCAATAGCAGATTTAGGTTACCTCCCAAGGACATTGAGCTCGAGGAGCTATGACCAAGTTCCTAGATTTCGAGATGCAAATGGAAACCCGAGTCATTATTACTAGGGCCCAAAGGCCTAGTGTCATAGGACTTCGAAGGCTAAGAATCCTAATAGTGTGAGAGTAGTCTTAGGTTACTGTAACGTCCCAAATTACCTAATAAGGCTTAGGGCCTTGATTAAGGGATCATGATGGAAAATTATGGAGAATTATTTGAATATATGTGATTCAATTATGAAATATGTGTTCATGTGATATGTTGTACCCTAAAATTAGCGCGAGTCCAATTTCTCAGCTCAGGTACAACTGGCAGATGAATGTGTGGGGAAAAATAGCTAAGTAAGATATTTGGTTAACAATAATGTGCAGAGCTCGAGACTCAATCCAGTTCGTACACGATCAGTAGGTTATTATCAGACTACCTCGTAGGATAATGCTTGAGTTCGAGACATATAATGGCCAGATCCAAATTTGTACACTCTGAGCTTAGTACGAGCTAAGGTTCAGATAGTCTTTGAGCACGAGTTTGGGTGAGATATTCAGCCCGTGGAAATCTGGACAGAATGCATACTGAAGGATCCCAAGAGATTTGAAGGCTCGTTATACGCTCATTATTGCCCAGGCTATATTGCATATCTACCATTTATTATCCGAGATAGCAGGAGTATATTCTATTCTATTATGTTATCAAATCATATCTCAATGTAAATGAGAATAATCTGTATTAAATGTATACCTTATTTATTCATGCGGTTACCCAAACCTGTTCAAAAAATTACCCTATAGATATCATGAATAATGGATAGGGAAGGGGATGGCAATTTTTTGTATTACTAAAACTCTGTAGAAATTAAGAGAGAAAAGTAATAATATTGACTCGTGGACTAGGTGGATTTTAACCACTGAACCACGTAAAAGTTGTGTGTGTTCGAGAGGGTATTTATTATTTCATTATGGTTTATAATTTAGCACTAATCTACCGTTGGCGAAAAACTGCGTCAACAGTTTGGTGCTTTCATTGAGAGGAAATTAGAGCTTCACAAGTTTTAGTCGTCATTCATCATGGTGCTCACTTGATCGATGCATGATAATGAGATGGAACAACCTGGTGGGCAGGTGGAATTTTCAACAACATCATGGGAAACAACCGGTGGGTTAGTACGATGTTGGGAGTTCAGCGTCACTCCCACCAAATCCTAATCTAGGATACTTGACTGCTGTCGAGATGAAAAATTCCCAGTTAAGGAGCCATCTCGCTAGGAAAAATAGGCAGATCAAGGAGGTCTTGTCTTGGTTACCCCCCTTGCAATAGACATTAATGTTGAAAAGAGGCAAAGTGGGTCTCATAAGTCACACAGGAATAACTGGTCTAAACCTAGTCATTCTGTCAGAACTGCCACTCCAATTTCTGCTCCTTCAGAGTGAAACCATCAGAGTGCTCAGCCCACTGGTCATCATAGGGGTCATCATCAACATGTCATTCGGTCGGTCAGGACTGCGACCCCTAGCTCTCCGCCTTCTTTACAGATTCCCAGAAATGCCTACAACAACCCACAGGGAGGGGCTGGGACAAGTTCGCGGAGGCAAAACGTTCCAACGAATCCTCCTATTCCACGATTAGAACCCTAGGCACAAAGAACTCGAGACATTGGGGTAGAGCTAAGGTGAGCTAATTTAGTTCGTCCCGATGGGACATGGATAGCCTCGCCAATAAGGCATCTGCCATCACCGGTTAGACTTACTACACCACCTCGCGCACAATGAGATGTTCCAGCTCATGGGAATAGTAGGAGAAATCCTCTCTCATCTATAAATACTTACACCCCATGGATGCGTGCTGAGAATCTAGCTTCTCGATCTCAGACGGGAGTCGTAAGTTTTGCAAGTGGAAGTTACTGGATGGAGAGCCAGCGTGGAGGAAGGTCTGAGAGCGACCTGAGAAATCATTTGAGCTTTACACAAAGCCCTCGATATGATCCATAGCCTGACCTGCACGATCATTTTAACTCAGAAAGAAGGTACCCAGCTCGGAATGAGGATGTTAGTTATACTTAACATGAGGGAGGTCCGTCCATCGTACGCAACAATGGGAATGTCCCGCCTAACCAAGCTCGAACTTGGAGGGACAACAACCCATCAAACATGTACAATAGGATGGGAGCTGTTGAATAGCCCCCAGCTAACCTAGGGACCAAGGACCAAACCTTTGAGAGACTGGCTTTGATGGAGGAACAAATGAAAATACTCTTATCTGGAAAGGGAATGGATGATTGCCACTCAGATGAGAAGCTCGAACCTTTTGCTCCAAACATTGCAGTGGCTACATATTCTATTGGCTTTAGGATGCCAAACATGCTGACATTGGATGGAAACACAGATCCATCCGATCACCTCGGGATGTTCAACACAATGATGATGGCCTATAATGTTGGGTTCGATCTAAGATGTATCATGTTCCCTACAACTCTGGTCGGACCTGCCAGACATTAGTTTAAACAATACAAGAAGCATTCGATAAGCTTGTGGAAGAAATTTTCTTCCGAGTTTAAAAGAGCATTCCGAGCTTCACAAGCAGCTCATGTTGAGGCCTATTGTTTGGCCAATGTAAAACAACAACCTGGTGAAACACTGAAAACATATCTGAGCAGATTTGCCAATGTTGCAACACAGGCTAGGGATGCTGATGTTAGCTCTAAGCTCATGTCAATGAGGATAGGAATCCTAGTGGGAGGAGAACTCTGGAAAGAACTCCAACGAAAAGGAGTTAAAAGTGTAGACGAATTCTTGGCTCGAGCCTAGGAGTGGATAAACCTAGAAGAGGCGTGAGCTGCTGTTGTAGGAACCAGCCAGGCCCATATCCAACCCATTGGAGCGGTGACGAATGTTGCGGCTACGGCTCAACTCGTTACCCAGAATAACCAAAAGAGAAATAATAAGAGGAAGGGAAATGGTGAGGGCGACCAGAACGACACATAGAAGAATAAGTCTGTGGAGAAATTCAAGCCCGTCTATGCCACCTACACTAACCTAACGAACACTGGGGAACGTATCTTCCTGGAAAATTCTAATCGCTTCCCGTGGAAGAAACTGGAACCTTTAAAGCATTAGAGGGTGAAGAGAGACCCCTCAAAGTTTTTCCAATTCCACAATGACATCGGTCACAACACCGATGATTGCTGACAGCTGAAGGATGAGATCGAGACTCTCATTCGGGCTGGACCATTAGCCCAGTATGCCCAAAATTAGGTAGTTCCCAATCAACTTGCTGGGCAGAATCCTCAGCTAGCTCTGGAAGCTCCGACAAGTCGACCAAGAGCTCAGATGAATCAGGTCGACCCTCCCCTGATAATAGGAGGAGATATAACCACTATTGCTGGAGGACCTCATTTGGCGGGCACGAGCAGCAAGGCCCAAAAGAGGTATATTAATGAGTTGAAAAGTCATAATGGTGTGGAGTTTGTTCCGGAGCAGTGGTTATTGAAACAACAGCAATTGGAAAAACAACCAATCATTTTCATGGAAGAGGATGCTAGCCACGTTCAATTCCCGCACAATGAACTGCTGGTGGTAACCGTGCAGCTCGCTAATCAAAGGGTACGAAGAATGCTAGTGGATAATGGAAGTTTCATAAATGTGCTTTTCAGGTCCACCCTAGAAAAGATGGGCTTGTCCATAACAATTTTGAAGGCGACCTCAATGGCTCTATACAGGTTTTCGGGTGAAGGAACGATGACCATAGGGACAATCGGACAAGTGGTGACATTGGGAGAAGAGTCACGAGTTGTCTCTAAAATACTTGAGTTCATGGTAATCAATTGTCCGGCCGCATATAACATGATTTTGGGATGACCTGCACTGATGGATTTTGAGGCCATCACTTTGATCCGACACCTGGCAATGAAATTCCCCTCATTCCCGGATTTGTGTCCGGAGGGGACCTCTCCAAGCAGTTTAGGAGAATCCCCATACCTTAACTAATTTTTCGGTTTTGGTGTTGACTGCTTGGTTCTTCCTTTTCTTGTTGCTTCCAGGTCTTTGATCATGGGTCATGGCATCACTCTCCACCCCTGGAGGGGTAAAAGCTTCCCACTAGCAACACATGGGAAATGGATGAGGAGGTAAACGAGTTTTGAAACTAACGGATGTTGAACGAATTGGAGAAATCCTTCGGTATAGAATCAACTCCAGGGCTTTTCTTCAATAGGCTGGCTCGAAAGGAGGAGAAGGCCCATACTAGAGTGGGTGTATTCAGGGCCTGGAGCACAGTCCACATTAGTGCGGGAGCCATTCGTAGGGATCGCGCCGTTCCTGTTGGTATTAAATGATCAAATCAAAGCTACGCAGCGGAATATATGGACCCCTTATAATAAATATTCATACCAGCCAGAATCATACACATATATAAATATTAAATCACATACAAACAGATAAGGGATTACCTCTTGTAGCCTATCAAGTGTCCTTGAGTCTTTTTGTATAAATCATCGATCTTCCTATCTAGTTTTCTGAGATCTCACACCCTGATCTTTCAGACCTATCCTCAAACACACAAGGACGTGTGTGGGCACGTAGAATTCAAAAGGTTGATTTATGTGACTCCCTAAATGTACTCAACACATGAGATCTAGAGAGTTTTGATAGAGAGAAGGTTTAGAATAGTATTCATGTTTAGAGAAAACTATCGCTTTAGAGAGAGAGTCTATATTTTTATTCCTAAAAAAATAATGAAGCCTTGTATTGAAAGTCACATACTATCAGACTTATAAAGATATTTAATCTAATTAAATAATATTTATTTAATTAGAATATAATTCAAATTTAAAACTGATTAGATCTTTTCATTTAATTATTTATTTAAATCATATTTAAAAAGAATGATTGAATAACTGATTAAACAAAATTATTTGAAATTCAAAATTTAAATCTTAGGGATTAAATCCCTGCTATATGCGCCACACACTGTACAATACAGTGTATGTCGCCCAAGCCTATATCAGGTTTCCCTGATTTTCTCATTTGTTTATTTAATCAATCTTTAAGACAATATACTTATCCAAACATAAATATAAGATAATTCAAAATTAATTTTATCTTAAAATATCAGTTTTAAATTAAATAAATATCATATTATAAATAAGATATTTATTATTCTCTCTCTTTATATTAATCCAAACAAGATTAATATTAATTTTAACCTATAATTTTTCAAAATAAAAATTATATAGTTAAATAATTAATTAATTCACAATGAATCAATTACCCATAATTATCACATAATTATTTCCTTGCCCTGGAAAATTAATTCCTTTGCAATTTAGTCATTTCTCTTTACAAATCTTTCTTTTGACATCCTTACCCATGACAATGTAGGACAGAGGTGATCTGGGGACCATGGACCTATAATACGAAGCTCCAATAAACCAGATTATTAATTAAACTCTTTAATCTAATAATCTTATTTATTAATTCCATGATTACTCCACTATAAATATGGAATTGCACTCTAAGTATTTATAGAATTATATTTACAAAGTTTTCTCTAGTAGTCTATTGATATAATCAATATATGTAGTTATGTCATCAATTATTGGTTCGTTAATTAGAGTTGGTCAAAATTATTGTTTTACCCTTCTAATTATCTCTTGATCCTTAAGTACCATTAATTCACTAGCGAATAATTAATCTATAATCTAATTATAGATTTGAGCTCAATAACTATTCAGTTCCAGGATCAACTCTTAAGGGAAACAATATTCGATCCGTTAGGAAAGCATGGATTTCATTATTGTAATTCATGTTCCCAGCCATCCATGATATTGAATCTCCAAAACAAAAGTCATTAGCCTCATTATTCTAAGAGACCTTAACGAGTGAATCAAAAGATCCAATAAACATAAACATGAGTTCATGAATACTCAGGATTTAGATTGATCTACAAATGATCATCTATTATGATAAGAATTAAATCTTTACGTCAAACAATAAGTTTATAAAGATGATTAATTATCATCGGTACTGTCATAAATAATCTCTATTATATACAACACCTTTACTAAGGTATCTATCCACATCATTAATCTGAATCTAGATTACTTGCATCTTGTATGCTTAGTAACCAGTACTAGTAACCATTCATTAAAGATTCCTTACTTTAATATGTTACTGACTATTTTATTCATTATATATGATCTTAATTATCTCGTACTAATACAAGATTATATTCTCATGAATGAATATGGAATTTTCTTGATATTATTATATAATTATTTCAAACAATAATTAAAACATTCAAATATAACAAAAATTGTACTTTTATTTAAAACCAATAAAATGTATTTACATGCTTTTAGGGAATTAATCCTAATAGATCTAGCTCCTGCCCCAGGCATACAAGTTGCTTGTGGGGTGGCGTGTATTTTGCGTCTAGAAAGAGATCCTGGAGCCTACCCCCGTGGAGGTGTTGTACTACTATCGATTGGAGTCGCAGCTGAACTCCAAGGATAAAATGCGGGATGGATTTTATTGGTTGAAGAGCTGTGGTGTCAGTCCAGCTCCATACAGATCCTGGAAACATCCCCCAGATGTTAGACACTACTGGTTTATGACATACGGGTTCTTTATGGAGAAGAACCCCACTTTGGTGCTGGACTCTTAGCGCGTGGGTAAGTTATCCTTCCCCGTTCTTTGTCTCATCTTTTGTTTTATTTATCGGATGCTCATGTTCCTGTGAACAGGTCTGTATGCTCAACCCGGCTAACCAAGTTCATCTTGGACCGGAAGAAGATATGTGCCACCACTAGTGCCGAAGATCTGGATGTGGGGGGGTTTGTGACCATGGAGAATCTTCGACTAACCAGACTGATTGCCACCCATCAGTCGATAGTTGCCCCTAACCTTCAGGGATTGTAATGTGAGATGGACCCTATTCTGAGGGAAGAATTGGCCCTCATTCACATTGAGGTGGTGGAGGTCGCAATCAAAGCGGACGCAAAGAAGTTGAAAATGAAGCGAGCGCGCCTTGCGGAGCGTGCCGAATCTGAGGAGCTGGATTCCTTGCTTGAGGGGAGGCAGCCCAACACTAGAGCTCCCGGGGCTAGCATCTCGGGGAAAGGTAAAACGCCTTTGGTTTTAACTTATGCTCCTCATACTGAGGGCTTTGTTAGGAATAGGCAATGGTACTAGGATTATTTGACCGGGACGGTTAGCAACGTGGGGCTTCCTTTCCCCATTGTTGTGGACACGCTGACCCTCATGCATTCGTCCTGGTTCATTCAATATGGTAGCTTTTTGGACCTACATGAAATGGGGGATCAAATTCATGTTTTTGCCCTAGGAGAGTTAAGTTAGGCCCATTCCATAGATAAAGGTCCGTCTTGGAGGACTTAGACTTGCATATTTATTTTACGTGTCCTTCCTGTTTTGTTACTAATTCGTATTTTATTCCTATTTCAGGTGAACCGGACATGTCTGATCCCATGGCCAAGTTGAAGGAAATGATTGATGCTAGGGCTGTTGCGGCCAAGGCATCAGCGAAGAAAGCCACCAAGGGCCTGGTTAAGAAGAAGATCTTTGATCTGATACTCGGGGACTCAGAACCGGCCACGGGGGCTTCAGAGGGAGTTTAATCTACCACTCCGACCCCTATGGCGCCTGTCGAGCAGCATCTATCCCATTCTGCTCCTCTCCAAATCATAAACTTGAAGCAGGAGCCTTTGGAAGGAGGTGGGGGCAAATAAAAGGAAGACGGACTCTGCTGCCACGGTGTGCGCAAAGTGGGCCAAGAAGGCTAGGACAAAGGAGGACTTCACTGTGACCGAGGAACATTCCTCTGGTGAAAGTCTCATTATTATGCCAGAGCTCCTAAATGCTCATGAGCTTCCCATCAACCCGGCCCTTCCTGGAGAAGGGGAGTCAATTGTCCTGGAGGAGAGGATGAAGATGGTATCCTGGGCCTGGGATGAGGGGTACGACAAATGGGATGCGACAGCTCGGGCCTTGATCATTCGTCAAAAAATGGAGTTCTCTGGATGTCCAGAGGCCTTTCATACTCCCCAGCAAATCGTGGATTGGTTGGGAGCTGAGATTAGATTTCGGCCTAGGTTAGGGTAGGACATGGCCCCGTTTGCTGCGGACTTACTGGCCCAAGTAGGGACGTCCATGTCCACCCTTCAACTCAAACGCTATGCCACATTGGCTAGCAATGGTGCCCTCTTCATCTCCTAGGCCTTCTGTCATCAGGCCATGGTGTTAAGCCACTTGTTCATCTCATTTCTTTATTATCGTTATCGTTTTGTGTTGTTTCTATCTTTGCTTTGTTTCAGGATGCATTTCTGGCTCATAGATACGCGGACCTGGTAGCCGAGATGGCCATGAAGCTAAAGACGACTCAGATGGAGCTAGAGGGCGCTGTCAACCAACGAGAATCTTCCAAGGAGGCCCTCACCAAGGAAATTGCTCGGGTTCAAGCTCAACATGAGGAAGCCATGTCCAAGAAGGATGTTAACCACAAGAAGGTGGTGGACAACCTAGAGGAGGAACTGTCCCGTGCCTGCGGCTTGGAGACTTCAACCAAGGCACTCTTGGAGGCAGATGAGGCCCAACTTCGTCAAGAACAAGAGAAGGTGGCATCTCTCAGGGCCCAAATCTAGGCTTTGGAGGTCCAGGCCCAGTTGGAGTTGAAACGGAGCGAGGAGGCTCACAAGGAGAATGAGCAGGCTGACGAGTTGCTGGCAGCCACTTTTGATGGAGTCATTTACATGGCCCAGCTCCAGAACAAGAATATGAATCTCCTCCTATATCCGGATCTGGCTGCAAAAAGGACCGAGTTTGAGGCCAAGGAGAAAGAAGATGCGGAGCTCCTTACTGGAGATCAACAGAATGAAAATGCTCCAGACATCTCGGATCAGAACGAAGCCTAGGCTTAAGCCTTTGTGATTTTATTTGGGGCTTCCTCTCTCCTTTTTTTTTTCCTTTGTGAACATATTTTTTATGGGTGCGGATGCACTTAAGACAATTTTTTATCTTACTATCTTGTTATTATATTGATTTTTATCCTTGAACATCTTAATTTCCTGATTTATGCTCATATATTTCTTTTAAAAATTCACTAAGTGTTTTACCACTATGCATGAATTTTTTAGATGTTGAATCATGGTTCCAATGGTCAGGACAGTTAGGGGAAAAATTGTGGAAGTTGATTAACTTGTCCTGAGACCAAGGTTTAGGTTTCACTAGCCTGGACCGTTTTGGACTTACCAAATATAATTTAACTGATTTACCCCGAATCAATGGTTCAAGTTCCAACGGTTTGGATCATTATGGACTTTTTATATATGACTTAGTTTTAATTGGCATTAAAAAGTTCTTAGGTAGAAATTAGTTAATTAACTTGTCCCGAACCCAAGGTTTAGGTTTCAACGGCCTGGACCGTTTAAAAGACTAATTTTAATCATTTCAAACCTAAGATTCGAGTTCGAACGGTCCTGGACCGTTATGGGGGAACAATAAACATGGGTTGAATTTTCTCAAACCATGTTATGTCTAGACCAATTGTTTGGGAGTTAGGTTTCAGACCCTCAGTCTATACGAATTTGGATTAGGACTAAGCTCTGAGCTTTGCATCCCCTTTTGTTTTTAATCCTGGATTGTTTGGGAGTTGGGTTTTGAACCCCCAGTCTATATGAATCCGTATTTGGACTAAGCTTTGAGCTTTGCATCCCCTTTTGTTCTTAATCCTGGACTATATAGATGGTCCTACCCCTCAAGTGACCAAAGAGTGCAGTCTTAGGTCACTGGTTCGTGCAAAAATTAAAGATGGGCATGGACTTTTTCTTTTTTTAACAGATTCTTTATGGTGTTTTGTTCACACCATTTTTATTAACTAGGAAATGTCCCTGGCGCGTACATTACTTTGAAAATTAAAGCGTTGAAAAAAGAAAATACAGTTGACTCCTCCCGACTACTGATAGTACCGGCAGAGGTTTTCAGCATTCCAGGCCCTTGGGACCTCTGTTCCGTTTAGCCGCTTTAGGTGATATGTTCCCGGACATACTTTGTTTTGAATTTCATATGGTCCTTCCCGATTAGGTCCTAGGACCCTAACTTTCAGATCCTAAGATGCAGGGAAGACTCTTCTCAGGACCTGATCACCAGTCCAGAACCTTTGGGTCTTAACCCTGGAGTTAAAGTGCCTTGCGATCTTTCCCTGATACATCTTCAGCTACACTTGCGATTCTTCCCGGATCACTTCGATGAGATCTAGGGATTCCTAGAGCAAGGCGTGATTCTAGACGGGATCGTATGTATCTCTTCTGTGGGACAGGAGCGCCGATTCTATTGGGATGAATGCTTCGCATCCGTAGACCATTGAGTAGGGAGTATGTCTGGTCGAAGTTCTTTTTGTGCTCCGGTATGTCCATAAAACGTGGGGCAACTCTTCCGGGCACTTGCTCTTGCAAGCATGTATCTTTTTCTTTAGTGTCCCCTTCAAAATCGTGTTCACAGCCTCTGTTTTCTCGTTTGCTTGAGGCCTTGCGACTGCGGGAAAGATTTTGATGATTCCATGTCTTTTACAGAAGTCGGTGAAGTGGATGCTATCAAATTGCTTCCCATTATTGAACACGATTTTATGAGGGAGGTCGTATTGGCACACAATATTGTTGATGACGAAGTCCAGGGCCTTTTTGGAGGTAATGGTGCTTATTGGTTCCGCCTCGACCCACTTGGTGTAATAGTTGATGGCTACAATGGCATATTTCAATCAGCCTTTCCCGGTCAGGAGGGATCCTACCAAATCAATTCCCCAAACTGCAAAAGGCCAAGGACTGGTCATCAAGGTTATTTCCATGAGAGGATCTCATGGGATCTTTGCATACCTTTGGCATTGTTTGCACTTGCGGATGTAATCTACACAATCCTTCATTGTTGGACAGAAATATCCTTACTTTAGGATTCTCTTGGACAAGTTGAGTTCGGCCGAGTGATCTCCGAAAAAGCCTTCATGCACTTCATGTATGATCACGCTCATCTCAGTCCCGGATACGCATCGAAGATATGTCATGGATAACCCCCTACGATAGAGCTCGCTGTTCATCATGACTTATCTGGAGGCCTATAATTGAAGCTTCCTGGCAACGGCCCTGTCTGTGGGCAATTCTCAAGTGGTTAAATATTGGATGAGAGTTCCCATCCAGGACATTGTGTAATCGATGGAATTTACGATTGCAAGGGACTTGAATACTGGATGCGGGTAGATGGTCGATTGGGACTACCCCGGAGAGTTCTACTTTAATACTTGTCGTAGGGGATGGTTCGTTAGTACCTGGATGGCATGAGCCTGAAAGTAAGGTCTTAACTTCCTGGAAGCGATCAGTAAGCAAAATGTCAGTTTCTCGATCAAAAGGTATCTGGACTCCGCGCCCAGCAACCTTTTGCTTACGTAATAGACCAAGAGTTGGACCTTTCCTTCTTCTCGCACAAAGGCGGAGATTGTGTCATGTACTGACATGGCAAAATATAGGTATAGTGGTTTCCCATCTACCGACTTTGACAAGATTGGTTCTTGAGCCAACTGCTCTTTCAGTTTTTGGAAAGCCTCTACACACTCAGCTGTCCATTCGAACCTCTAGTTTCTGCGAAGTATGTTGAAAAACGGAATGCACTTGTCCATGTACTTTGACACAAAGCGGCTCAAAGAGGCTATTCTTCCCGTCAGGCTTTGAAAATCCTTGTATTTTTGTGGCGATGGCATGTCAATTAAAGCTTTGATCTCATATGGGTTGGCTTCTATCCCTCTCAAGCTTACGATGAAGCCTAGAAACTTCCCGGATGCCACACCAAAAGTGCACTTCTTTGGATTTAGCTTCATCTCGTACTTCTAAATAATGACGAATGCTTCCGCCAGGTCGTCTATGTGTTGGGGCGACGTCTTGGACTTGACCAACATGTCATCTATGTAGACTTCCATGTTCTTCCCGAGTTGGTTCTGGAACATTCTGTTGACAAGCCTTTGATATGTGGCTCCAACATTCTTGAGCCTGAAAGGCATGACAATGTAGCAGTATACACCATTGTCCGTCTGGAAGCTGGTGTGTTCCTGGTTTGCTACGTGCATTGGAACTTGGTTATAGCTGGAGTAGGCATCCATGAAGCTTAGCAACTCGTACCCAGACGTGGCATCCATCATTTGATCTATTCGGGGCAGAGGGAAGCAGTCCTTCGGACATGCCTTATTGAGGCCTGAGAAATCTATGCACGTTCTCCACGTCCCGTTTGGTTTTGGCACCAGCACCAGGTTTTCCAGCCAAATGTGGTACAGTGCTTGCCAGATGAAGTTGATCAAGGATAACTTCTCGATTTCTAATTTGAGGGCCTCTGCCCGTTCCGTGCCCAGTGGCCTTCTCTTCTGCCAGACTGGAGTTGCATTTTCATCGATGTTCAGGGCATGGCATATGATGTTGCGGTCAATCTCGATCATATCCGAGTGTGACCAGGCCAGGACGTCCTAGTTTTCTTTTACTCGGGAGATTATGGTAGCCCTGACCTCCGGATTCAAATTTCTTCCTACCCGAATTACTCTAGTCGGATCGTTGTCACTGATGCACACCTCTTCAATCTCCTCCATAGGTTCTAACACCATATTCGCTTCTATCCAGAGATCCAATTTGTCGTCTTCCCAAACCACCCCCCATGCTAGCTGTGGTCGTGGGAGCAGAGTGACACTCTCCTCTTCAAGGGGCTCTTTGCAGACAATGAATATTGGTCAAGCGGAGACATGATAACATTTCTGGGTGCTCTTTTGATCTCCTTGTACTGTCTCCACTCCACCGCTATCGCACGAGAACTTCAAGTATATGTGGCGGATGGAGGTAACGACACCAAATTCGACCAGAACGGAGCGCCTAAAAATCACATTATATGCAGTGGGACAATCCACCACCACGAATGTGCAATACTTTAACGTCTTTTGAAACTCATTCCCCAATGTAACAAAGGGTTGTATCTTTCCCATCAAGAACAATGAATCCCCATTAAAGTCGTAGATCTGCGTTGGACATGATGCTAGGTCCATCTCAGTTAGGCCGATCGCTGTGAAGGCTGGCTTGAACAAGACATTGACAGAACTCCTGTTGTCCACCAACACTCGAGATACTCTTTTGTTGGTGATTTGGGCGTCAATGACTACGGGATCATGATGCGGGAAGTGGACATTCCAGGCATCTTCCTCCATGAACGTTATCGGCAGATTCATCAGCTTTGGGCATTGGGCCGGAGTTTGGACCAATGCACAAATCTCATGGTCATGGTCGAGTTCACTGAGGTACCTCTTTTGGTAATTCTGGGATGGTCCCCCTAGGTGCGGGCCTCTCGATATGGGTGTGATGTGGCCATCTACTCGAGCGGGTGCTGTTCCAGGCAAATATGGCATCCCGGGTCTAGGAGCCATAGGGCATCCAAGAGGTCGCACTACTGGGGCCTTCTGAGGGGCCTGTGCTCCCGATCTTGGAGTATACCCTCCCTGTGGGGGTCTAAACTGCTCAAGTGCTCCTTGGGAAAAAGGCTGTCCGGGCTCTATGGGTTGTCCTGGAACTCCAACCGGCATCTTGAGCCATTGGTAGAGGTGCCCCAACTTGATTAGATTCTCGTTCTCATCTTTCAACTGACGACATTCCTCAGTTGTGTGGCCTATGTACTTGTGATAGGCACATCTTTTGCTCCCGTCCCTCGGGTTCTTTCCCCCTCTAAACACGGGCTTGGTTTTTGGTAGTGGACTACATTACTCGTTGCAAGGTAAATATTCTCTCGGGTATCCACCAAGTTCGTGTATTCTGTGTATTGGGGCTCGTACCCCCTCTTTCCCTTCTTTGCGGGCTCGGACCGACTCTGACTATTGCTGGATCATTCTCCTCGGGAAGGGTTTATGCTCGCCTCTGCCGCTTCAGTCTAGGACGGCTAAACTGGTCCAGGAGCGACACTGTATCCGGTCGGTGCCACTCCATATCCAGAAAAAGGGGCTAAAGAAGCTGGAGCATATCCCGATGAAGTGGGCACATAGACAGTATGGGTCATGAACTGCATGTCGGATATAGCTGGAGGTGGCGGATAGGGATTTGCCGGGTATTGCGTTCCCTACCCAAGAATGTTCTGGGTTGTTGGCTATGGTGCTAGATGCCAACCAAAAGCTTGGATTCGAGCTTCTTCCCAATTGATGAATCCTCGAGCCCTCCTTATAAATTCTTGAAGGGTGGTCGCCTAGCTGCGTTGCATGTCATCCCATAGAGGGGATCCAGCTCTGATTCCTGACTGGATGGCTACTAAGCGCTGTCCATCATCCACCTTAGTCTTTAAAGCTTCCTTTGTGAAGCGTTGGATGTAAGCCCTAAGGGTTTCATTGGGATGTTGCTTAATATTGGCTAGCGTACTGACCTCCATGTCCAGTTTCTGGGTGGCAATAAATTGCTTATGGAAATTTGACTGCAATCCAGACCAAGATTGGATCAATCCTACCTTGATCCTTTTCCACCACTCTTCGGTAGGTCCGGCAAGGGTGATCGAAAAGCACAGGCATTTATCGTTATCGAAGACATGGGCTACAATCATCAGGCGATTGTAGCAGGATAGATGGTCTCTTGGGTCGGTGTTTCTAGTTGTTGACCGCGTTTTTGGCCAACGATGTGAGAACGTAAAAAACGATAAAACCTTCAAGAGAAATAAAACGACACAGACGGTTTTTAAAAGAAAGTAAATAACACACGCAATTTTTATAGTGGTTCAGCCCCAATATGTTGGTAATAGCCTAATCCACTTAGAGTTGTGATTATAGATCTGTACTCAAGATCAGATGAACTGAGCCAACTGAGTTTCTTCAGTACAGATTACAAGAGTTCTTTCAGATACAAGCACTTTCTCTCTCTAGAAAACTCAGACCCAAAATTTCCCAAAAAGTCTAAAAAGAAGAAGAAGCCCCTTTCTGATCCCATAAGCCATATATTTATAGGCTTAGGATCATACATCTGATATCCCCTAGAATCGGGATATTTCATTATATTTATTATATATAAATTACAAAAATATTCAAAATTTAACAGAACACCAAATTTGTGGGAAGAATGAGAGATTCCCGTGTGTGCCAAGACCGGTTCTTGTTGAAGTCGTTTCTGGGAATCTTGACTTAGTCCTCCTCTATCTGGTCGACCCATATCTCCTTCAAGCTGGTCGAACACACCTTTACTGGATAGTCATGCACT
Organism: Humulus lupulus; assembly: GCF_963169125.1. Lineage (NCBI taxonomy): Eukaryota > Viridiplantae > Streptophyta > Magnoliopsida > Rosales > Cannabaceae > Humulus > Humulus lupulus. Next base: position 224,441,520 of record NC_084796.1, read on the forward strand.
TAGCTGGTAGGATATACACTTGCTGGTCGGACATGTGCATGCTGGTAGGACATACACTTGTTGGTATGACATGCAAGTGCTGGTCGGACACATGCATGCTGGACATATGCAAGTGCTGGTACATGTGCATGCTGGTCTAACATGGCACTCTGGTCTAGCATGCCATGTCTCTCGTCTAACATGGCACTCTGGTCTAGCATGCCATGTCTCTCCTCTAACATGGCACTCCGGTCTAGCATGCCACTCTTGGGCAGCAATGTCACTCCTGGGCAGTAATGTCGTGACTGGTCGGACAAGGTCATGCTTGGTCGGTCATGACACTTCTCAAGCCAGTCAAAATTTTATCACAACTTTGAGGAGTCAATGTATTGCTACTTTTCACCTCTGTTGCCACGTCATCAATCTTCATTTTTTGGGGATAACACTAGTGTAGGCGGATATATTCGACATCTTGAACCCCTTGAGCAACACGACGTCCAGGATGTGTTTTGCACATGTTTCCTTTTCTTCATTTTCAGAATTGGAACCTCGACCTTCTTGTTTTTGAACCAAGCGGTCCGTGACCTTTTTGAGATTAGACAGCTGCTCCATGAAATGCCTGGACATTCCATTATCAATGGGAACTCTTTTGTTCCTCCTATCGTTGAGGTTATTCCTCAAGTTTCCTCCTCGAGGGAAATTTTTTTCTTTATCGGACTGCTCATTTCGAGCATTGTGGTCGTCTCACAAATCGATCCAGGAAGTATCATCTCCCAAACTAACTGCTTTCGGCTCCTCTTCGCATTTACACCCTTCGTGATCCTTGTTCACGGATGCGCTGGGATAAAAACATCTTCCCTGGTCGTCATGTCTTGGGACATTTCGGGGTTTGGTTCTTTGCGAGCGTTTCCCATGCAGATTGTTCAGGTGATTCCTTCCTAGGACAGGATTCACTTGTTCTTTCCTAGGGAAATTCCCTAGGTCCACCCTAGTATTTGGAGCGGGAGGAATCTTCTTTTGGGGGTTTTCTTTTTCTATGGGATCGGCCGCTTTGGCTTTTCCTTTTCCCTGAGCTGGGTTAGAAGGATCGACTCCGGGATGGGGGGATCGTCCCAGAGGAGGATTAGAGGTTGTAGCATTGTTGGGAGCACCAGTCCCTGTAGGTGGGACATGCGGCTGAGTTCCTGGGGAGGAACAATTGGGGGAATTAACTGCAAATCCCTAAGCAACGATAAATGTTTTAAGAGCCAAGAGGGACTCTTGCATCTAGCGGGTGGTCTCTTGTTGTTCCGCCATCCTTACTTCTTGATCGAGGACCTGTTGTCACAGACGAACCACTTCCAGGGCCTCCTGTTCAGGTTCCACATCATTTTTTTGGGGATTGATGGGATTCTTGGCCTCATGGTCTTCGTACCCCTCTCCATCTTCCTCGTAATATTCTTCGTCATGCTCACCCCTTCTCCGATGTTCTGGGAGTCATCAAGTAGGGGCCTGTGATAAGGCACATCCTCTGGTTGGTCTTGATGAAGTTGCTGGTTTTGCAATGGTTCTCCATTGTCTTGTTGCTGCTGTTGTTGAGCGGAATCAAACACAGTGTGTCTCGTATTCACCATCTTCGTAGATGACAAAGATTGGTTCAAGCTTTCTTCAATGAAAGCACCAAAATTTTTAACGAGTTTTTCGGAAACTACAAATATATCAAGAAATAAGAGCTAGAATGAAAGACAAAGAAATGAACAAGATCAAAGCTTTTACGTGGTTGGGGCCTTAATGAGCCTTAGTCCACGAGTCAATAGCATTGGGCTTTAGAGAGTTTAACAATAGAGGTTTTCTGCAAGTTCAGCAACATCTATGCATAGATGAGAAAATTGGATCCTCGCTACAGTGCACAAATGACCCTATTTATAGGTGGTCATGTAGCTTGGGCCGGACTAATCTGGGCCCAATAAGGATCTAATCATAAGTGCTTTCTAACAGAGCTATAATACAAGAGTGTGACATGATTACAAGTTGTTAATCTAGGCCCATTGGGCCAACCTAAGTGAAGTAGAGCCTTACAACTACCCTTTGTATGTCGGTACGGACTGATCTGCGTGGGCTAGCAGGGGGATCCTGGGGACCTGTCAGAGTAGTGGTAGTACATCATACGTTCCATGCGTATCCCTTTCTGCAGGTTAATTAGGGAGACCAACTGCCGGATTTCTCAGGGACACATCAGCTGTATGAAGAACTGGTCTTGTTCTACCTGGACGTATGGTATGAGTTCGTTTACCCATGCTCGGGGTCATTTACCCAAGTCTGCGTTCTCCTACCAAGACGGACATCAGCTAGCGATGACAGATCGAAGGAAAGATCCTGGTAGTGAGTTGGATCAAGAGGATGAACCTGGAAACTTCATCTGGATCCTACATGGTGGGATCTGTCTCCTGGAATGGACCGTCTACCACAATGATCTAAACCCCGGAGGGCCGAGATTTGGTGAGTTCACGAAATTGGTTTGGGCCTATGTCTCAGGTCCGGACTCCTTACTTATATGGTTATTTGCTAGCCGTTGAGCCTAAGATGGGTCTGGGCCTCCGGGGCCCTGGCTGCTTAGTATTTGCTGGGCCTTGACCTTTCTTGAGGGCCTATGAGGCCCACTTGACAATATAGACAACACTTTCCTTTTCTTTTCTTTTCTTTTTACTTAAATAAATAAATAAAATACAAAAGAAATAATGCATAAGAAATTGCACGCTCACCATGCAACTATGCATATGCAAGTGCTCAAGTGCATCTTTACTAACCATGCACCTTGGTGCACACAACCAGAACTCATGAACTTACAAATTAAAAATAATTAAATAAAATAATAACAAATTAAATTCACATAATTTCACCAAACAATTTAAAAAAAATATTTATTTCCTACACTTAACAATTAATAATAAAACACAAAATTAATTAAAATAAATAAAATTTGGTGCACTACAATTATAATTGTTATTTTAGAAACAAAAATAAAATAAAATAGAGTTTTTGGCGCCGTTGCCGGGGAGTTGCAAGAAAAAAAATGAAATTTATCTCAAGGTTAGTGAATTCTTCTACTAGTTATTTTAATATTTGCACTTAAAAAAAACTATATATACAAAAATACAAAAAAAATTACTTATATTTTTATATTTATTGTTTTTTTTAGTTGACGGCACTTGTGGCTCCTATCTATCTTTTTAATTTTTATAGTTGACGGCACTTGTGCCTCCTATCTATCTTTTTAACTTTTATAGTTGATGGCACTTGTGACTCCTAATTTTGTTATAGTTTTTATTCATTATATTTCTTTGTTAGTTGACGACACTTGTGCCTCCTAACATTTGTTGTAATTTTATTTATTTATCTTGTTGTAGTTTTTATTTTATTTTATTTTTGCAAGTTACTAGTTGATGGCAATTTTGCCTCCTAGTCTTTTATCTTATGTTTTAGTTGATGACACTTGTGCCTCCTAATTTTTACCTTATTTTTGTTATAGTTGATGGCATGCTATGCCTCCCTACTCTTGCCTAATTTTTTATAGTCTTATTTAATTTTACCTTATTCTTCGTTGTCTTTTATCATATTATTGTGGAAAAAAGTACTTGAAAAGAAAAAAAAAACTTAAATCTTGTCCTAGCTCTTGTTTTCATTTCTTAACATTGTTTTTGTTCTTTTAATTTTACTTTTCTTCCTTTTTACCTTAATTGTCATTTAAAAAAAAATTAGTTTGTCATTTAGTTTTTACCATATGGATCATTTTAATTATAGTTGGAATTCTGAGTACAACTATTATGAGCGCTTAAATTTAAATTATGGAGAAACTAATGATATGTATGATATGCATGAATCTTTTGATACCCATTTTACCTCTGCCTATAATCCAACTTTTTTATGGAGCCATACCCAATCTCCAGTGAATCAAGAGCATGAATTCAACATGCCTAATCCAAGTCATGCCCAATCTGACCTATCATATCCCATTGAACAAGAAACGAGCTGTAACACCCTGGTTACCCCATAACAGTTATGGTGAATGGTGAACCAGAAATTTGACCCGCTACTCGAGTCCTTTGGTTAATAGCGTGTTCTAAGTATGATTAACAGGTTAAGGTGGAAAACTAATAAAAAGGAAATGGATATTTTTCATTAAAAACTGCTCTGTAGAGCTAATCAAAACATTTACAAGCTGTTCTCAGTACAAAATAGTCATTACTGTTTCAAATTTACAACCTCGCCGACCTAAGCGGCAAAAATAAGGTAAACTCCCTAGTTCCTCTGAGAACGCCTTGGCCGTGGTGGTCAAGCGGCCGCATATGTACACATCACCACCTAAGCTCTCCACTCAAGGCTGGGTGAGCTTTTCTTTCCCTTTACCTGCACCACATAGCACCCATGAGCCAAGGCCCAGCAAGAAAAACATAATAAAACATTATGTAATATCAACAATGATCGTTATAATCATTCAGGACCAACAGTCCAAAACAGGTAGGTGGCAATTGCAAAAGTCACTAATATAGGGACAACACCCTTTAGCCATGTGACGATAGGATCACCAGGGCTTAACAGATAAGTGAGCATTTCATAAGTCTGAACATGATAGGTGTATGGCGAATAGTCACCAACATAACCTTCCTCATGACCTTAGAGTCATAACCCTGGAACAATGTTCCCTAGCCATGTGACAAACAGTCACCGGGGCCATATGCCCTGGCTCTGAATAACTAGTCTCAGACTAGCCAAGCGCTTATAAGTTCATCCACCTTAGGGTCGGTCCAGTGTTAATGCCTTAGAGCCATTCAACACTGATATTGATTATATCTAATCTTCATTTGGCTCGATGTTCATGACGCTATGCCATTTCTGACTCTTAGGTCAGTGTCCCTGACTAGTCAGTACATATACAGATAATCAACATTCACTAGCATTTAATATGCAATCCATGTCCAAATCTATCAATCAACATGCCTCAATAGCCAACACGCATGTCATATATACACAGGTTGCAGTTTTCTTACCTCAGGTTCGAGCGAGAAATATAGTAAGGACGACCTCTGAGAATGATCAATCTTTTAGTTCCTTAGAAGTTACCTAATCACAACCAATTATAACCTCCATTAATGAGAATCCACATGAATAGGGTCTTAACCTAAGCACCACTCTCGGGACCTCGAAACATGCCCACACGGTGAGTAGATTCGATCCCGGGCCTTAAGGATTGAAACCCCAAGTCAAAAACCCTTAAAAACACTCAAAACGGGACTTAGAAGGAACAGGGTAGTGCTACAGCGCTCAACCCCTAGCGCCCCAGCGCTATACTCAGAACCACCAACATGCCAAGAAGCCTCCTGAGGAGCGTTGTAGCACCCTAGGGTGGGCGCTATAGCACTACCTCCAGACCAGCACTCCCCTGAACCGACCTTCTTCAACTCCTTCGATTCTAAGCTGATTCCCAAGCTTCCAAATCCCATTCTTGATGCCGAATGAACCCAAAAACCATCCTAACACATCCCAAATATCACAAGCATAGGAACCTGAGCCAAAACTCCCAACAAAACCAAGAATTCACCCTAGAAATCTCAGCTGCAAACAAAACCAAAACAGGGCAAACCAGAGAATTCTATGGTTAGAAACTTACCCAAAGATCAGCTTATGATGCTCTTCAATGGTAGAACACACTCCCAAACTCCCAAGGCTTGCTTCCCAAGCTTGAATCCTCAAAATTGGTTCAAAAATCACAAAGAAAGGTGAAGAGAAGAAGGTACGGGAGAACTCTTAAACATGCTCTGTTTTTCACTACCTTCTTTCAGCCAACACTAGTTATATCTATCCTAGGGGTGAAATGTCCATTTTACCCCTAGGTCAATTAATAGTTTCTAAAGGCTCTCAAGGGCATACTTGGTATTTTCCTCCTATCTCGTTAATCATAATCAACGCTCTCCAATTCTCGTTATTCTCAATAATCTCAAACACCAATAATTCACATCCCGTTACCCTTTAATTCCCGGTAACGCTCTAATCATTAAAATCACTCCGAAACTCAACCCGAGCCTCGCACTTAAACCTGTTGTGACTAAACCGCTAATCAATAATCCAAGATCGTCTCATGCCGAATAGCTCGAACCAACCCACATCATAATGTGGTCTCAACACATATCATCGACATGCATACAATTATACAATTATACCCTCATCGGGCCAAATTACCATCACACCCCTGTAACTAAAATGTGGACCCACATGTATGCATTTAACATCATATTATAATATAATTTACATATACATGCATAGTATCATTTAATGGCTTAATTAAACAAGTATGGCCCTCCCGGCCTACTAATCCCGCCATTAAACCACATCGGAGAATTCGGGGCATTACACGAGCCCATCTTTAGAGGATACCCTACAATAGTTCATGCAATCAACTTACCAAATCTTACTAGCCCAGTCTCAGTCACTCTAAAAAATTGAGACAATAGTAGGACTATGTAAAGAACGCCCTAGACTAATACTTACAAAACATTCGCATAGCATAGTTGTAAAAGAATACCATTCCTTATCAAAGTCTCAGGGGGACTTGTTTAAAACCATGCAAGTTGGCACCATAAGTTTTAAAATAAAACATAGATTTTTATGCAAAGTTCAAAGAAAACCAAAAATTAAATAACTGAGTCCCACTGATAATTTAGGAAAGTCTCTTAAAAACAAAACATAATTTAAATGGAGTTCTACGTTGATCGTTTTTCCGTCCATAGGATTACCCCACGCCATACACCCCATGATGAAAGAACTCCTCACGTCACCACGCGTGCCATAGAGAAATCCTATTTGCTACCTGGAAGGAAAGTAAGGGGGGTGAGCTAAAAGCCCAGTAAGGAAGTACAAACAAATAAGCAAGTAAGAATACAACAAAAGCAAACACTAACGTTCATCTAAAACATCATGGTATATCATAACATAATCGTAACATATCATCATATCATAACATAATCGTAACATATCATCATATCATAACATAAACGTGACATATCATCATATCACAAACATACAGCATACATGATGAGCATGGATCGCTAGTTGTCCATGTCACCCTATGTGGTAAACAGGAGATCACTGGTCCTTGAATAACCTCGGCGCGTCCGCCCTAGGAGTTACGTCTCAATGTCCTTAGTAACTCGTTCGATGTATCTGACATCGTAATCTGTTTGATGTATCTAACATCGTATTCTGTTTGATGTATCTGACATCGTAACTGGTTTGATGTATCTAACATCCATACACATATCAGATTCAACATATCATCACGTTAAGGCATTCATAATTCATAACAATTCATTCATACAGCAGTCTTACCATTCATAGCATAAAATCATAGAATCTATCTAACTTCCTTACCTCAGGTCCAAGCTAAGAATTTCACAACCTTTCAACGAGCCTATATCATAATCAAAATAACATTTATTAGGTTCATAAAATTACTATTTTGCCCTTCCATACAACTCATGTGTGCATGGGCCATACACTCATGATAACAGTTACACAAAACATGCAATTATCGCCATAAAAGAATAATGCTCGTTTTACCCATTTTACATGCATGATCGTTTTATAAAAACCACATAGTTGAATATTAAACATAATTTTGGACGTAAAAGTGGAGTTGCATGTAACATGCATACGTGGGAACATTGCGTAATAGAGACGTTTTCAAAAACGATAATTCTACATTTCTTACTTTTATTATTTTAAAATCAATAGACATATTACATGCTTTATTTTTCTTAAAAATTTCTAAGTTGATTAAATTTCTCAAAACTTTATTTTATTTTAGCTAAAAAATAAAATATGTGACATCTTCATTAATAAATCTCAAATTACAAAGAATTAACCAAAAAGCTTGGATTTAATTAAAATACCTATTTTTAATATGTTTCTTTTAAAATATATATATATATATATTTTATCATTGTGTTACATAAATGATGTGAAAAATATATTTTTAAGTGTGGAAAAATATATTTTTATTTAAATTATTTAAGACTTAGTTTTATGTAACAAAATCCATATGTGACAATTAAATAACAATTTTTAACCTTTTTAAAACAAACTTTCAGCCACCATTTATTTTCTTCAAAAATAACAAATAAATAGAATCTAAACATTTTTCTCAATCAAAATAAAGGAAAAATCATTACTTATCAAAATATGCATTCATACCATTAAAAATACCATTTTTCAATATTACCATAACTTAGGAAAAATAATTTATTCCAAAAACTCATCAAATTCATTTTAGTGAAATTTACTTCATATTTTCTTACAAAAATTCCAGCAACTATTTTTATCATTAAAAATCACCATAATCAATTTAAAAGCTCATATTTTCTAAAAATTCAATAAAAATTCTGTAGGTAAATAATTGAGTAAAATATCTGTTGACGCCGTTTTTCGTCAAACAGTGAAAGAAGAGCACATAAACAATAATTAATAATGGCCAAATACAATAAAACAAATCAAACACACGATTTTTACGTGGTTCAGCAGTTAAATCTGCCTAGTCCACGAGTCTTTGTTAGTAAACTCAAGATTATCTCTAGGAATTCTTCAAGAATGAATTCCCTAGAGTTTTCTCTCAAGGATCAGAATTTCGGTCCTTTACAATGGTGCATGGCCTCTCTATTTATAGAGAAGGATGCAGAATACTATCCCACATATTTTGGGTAGTTACTCTTTTTGTGTAAATAAAATAAATGGCTTTAAATGCCTATAATCAGATATAAAAGGAAACGTCCCTGAAGACCAGGAAACGCATAACTGACCAAATAATATCCCACATTCTAGGGGATTTACATTAATAAATGAGGATTACATCTCATATTTATAATACTTGTAGATATTCAAGGTGGTTATCGCGTATCTCTAAGGCTTTAGTTCCCCAGGTTTCCCGTCGTCGTCCGAGCTAATGACATCTCCCGAGTTCACGTGGCTTTCGAGATCGTACGTACATCGAGCTCGAGACCCCTGATCCGAAGTCGTCCCTGAAGATGAGTGTGTTCTCGGAGCTACCTTTCGAGATCGCGATCGTTTCGAGGTCACCATATTCGAGGTCATATATCGTACTTTGCAGGCTCGATATACAATCCTGGAGCATACTCTAATCCTTACGAGACCATTTGTTGCGAATCCAACTTTCGAGGCCACATTTACCATGGCTCGAAATCTGGGTATAACAATATCATTTTAATGGGACTTAAAATCCCCTTTTTAATCTCATAAATTAACATAACATCAAGAACATTACTTATGCATGCAATTCATCTTTTTATCAACTTTTTCCCAATTATTTACAACAAAAAAAAACAGCAAGCTTAATTCCTCATGAAACTCAACTTTTATCCCAAAAATTACATAAAATCATACATGTCCAAAATCTCATCATACTCTTATTATATGCATGATCCTAATATCACTAATATATTCACATGAAATCTTTTAAAACCATTTTTTTCTATTCCATTGAATCTACACATGAAATCCAACAAAACACTAACAATAACAATAACAATAACATATATTAATTCATAAGCACCATATTCACATATGCCTTATATTAACCTAACATGTTTCTATCATTATTTTCATGCATCTTATAATTTATTCATTCACAATATAACATGCATCCTATCAAAATTTCATGGACCCAAATATCAAGATTGCCAATTATCAACTTACCCGTATTACATAGGTCCTAAAACATGGATCTAATATATTGAAAATCACACAACATCAAACAAAAATATCAAGAACATCCTTGGGTATGCCTAGGCCGAAATCTCCACATATGCATTCATAAATTATCACTAATCATTATTCATAGAAAGATCAACACCAAAACCCTTTTATACACTAAACCATAATATCCTTCATGCAAGATCAAACAACTCATAATCAACAAGATATCAAGAACACAAAGTACCCATTTTTTTCTACCCAAAACATGAATCCCCTTTTTAACCATAATCCCTCAAATAATCTATTCATCAAAACCATCACAAAATTTAGAAAGGATTTCAATACCTCTTCTTGATAGAAAATCAAGAATCAAAACCAACCAAGAGTCCAATAATCCTCCTTGCTCAAACCCTAGGGGTTGTATATTTGAATGATCAAGATGAAGAAGAAGATGAACAAGGTTAGAGACAACCCAATAATAATACTAGATTAATCATAAGGAAAAATAACCAAAAACCTTACCTTAGCTTGAACCCCTTTTTCTTCTTCTTCTTCCTTTCTTTCTTCTCCTCCTTCTCTCTCTAGGTCACGCCCTCTCTCTCTCTCTCTTCTCTCTATATTTCGGCAGCCCAAGAGCATAATGCTCTTCCATTTTCCCCATTCCCTCTTTATCCTAATTTTCCCATAATGACCCAATAAAAGATAAAGGCAACTTTCCTATTCTCTTCATATTTTCTCTTAATTCCTTTTTATTTTTCTTTTATTATAAAGGATAGGAGTCAAATGATAGTTTCCCAAATGGTCTATCCTCATCCAATTAAATCTCATTCTCTCAAAAGAAAAATGGAAAAAAATCAAACAAATTCCCTAATATCCTTCACGCCACCTACATGCCCTTTTCCTTCCATTATATTTATTTTCCTATCAATTAAATAAAACTACACATAAATATCAAATAAAAGGCAATTATAAAATGTGTAGAAAATCCACACATGTGCACCTTATCACCATGTACTAGCACACACTAAAACACTAGAGTGCATCACTATCTTCCATGCACCTTAGTGCACTCAACCATAGCTCACATAATTACCTCAATTGTCACACTTATTTAAAATGTAACACTAATAGTAAAATAAACATGTTACACAATTATTTACTTATTAAATTAATTAACCAAACAATTCTAACAATTAAATAAAATAATAAACAATCAAATAAAACAAATAATCATCCAAATAAAATAACAACACTTAAATAAAACAATTCATCACACTTAACATTTAAATAAAATAAATCACAAAAATTTAAATAATCTAAAATTTTTTTTGGTGCACTACAGACTACTTGCTACTGTTATAGAGTCGGAAAAACAAGTTTATCCCAACCAACCCATTCCCAATCCAAGTAGAAAATTTGAAAATGAAAAAGAGAATGAAGTTGTTGAAGAACTTGTAATATGCATCCAATCCCCTAATGAAACAAAAGAGTTAGATGAAATAATTTTCGAGGCTCATGAGGGAAATGAAAAAAATATAATTATATCTCAAGAGCCCATAATTGAACAAATTTGTATATTTACTCAAAATGAAAAAGAGCCTAATATAGATATGCAATTTTTGTATTTTATTGATATTCCATTAAAATTGCATATTTCTAATTTTCTTGTAGGTGTGATGTTATCAATTATTATTTATGACATTTGCATCAAAGTCATAACTCACTCTACAAATGAAATTTTACACCATCTATTGGGTGTGGGTTGAAAGAAATTTTTTTTTATAGTTGAGCTAAAGACTAAACTAAAGCGCTTTGTGGGAGGCAACCCATACTTTTTATGTTTCATTTTTTAATTCACTTTTGTTGTGTGTTTTTGTTTCATGTTTTTAAAAGCTTGAAGGAAACTTCTTGCCCAAAAAGAAAACAAGAGAAGAAAACAAATGAGCCAAATCAAGGAAGCATACCTCCAAGGGAGTAGTTCTTAACTTTTTCTATTTTATTACTCATTGAGGACAATGTTTTATTTAAGTTTGGGGGTATTGTGTATGTGTTTTTCTTGGTGTTTATGTGTTTTTTTTTTTGTTTTGTTTATGCATGTTTTTTTTCATTTGTTGTAAAATTAAAAAAAAATTATTTTCTTTATTTGTTTTTTTTTTATGTAATTTTCATTTTTTATATAATGTTAAAAAATATTATTTTCTTTGTTTTGTTTTTAAAAAAAAATTGGTGATTTTCATTTTCTAATGATAAGAATTATGATTGAAATTGTTCTTAGTTCTTAGAAAAATATAAATAATTATTAAGTTTTATTTTTAATTTTTAAGTTAGTTTTGTTTAAATATATATTTTTCATAATATGTCACTTTTCTATTCTATTTGAACTATTGTGATATTTTGACAAAGTTTATTTAAACATTAAATTCTTTAAATCTCTAATTTTTTTTTTTGAAAAATCCTAGAATTTACTTGATTATCTCTTGAGATTTAATTTATTTTTTGTATAAGCTTGTCTAATAATCACATGATGATTAGATGTTTTTGTGTTTTCATGTTAAATATCTATTTTGAAAACAATTTTAACTTTTTAATTAATTACATAAGTTTTACTTTTATTTATGATTTTATTTGAACTATTTCCATTATGTAATTTTTGACGAAAACATTTGACATCACCAATTAAAAAAAATGTGTGTTTTTAATTTTTCTTTTGCTCGAGGACTAGCAAAATATTAAGTTTGGGGGTGTGATAACTCTACAAAATAGAGTTATTTTACCACTTTTACCTCGGCAACGGCGCCATAAACTTGATGGACCCAAAATGGGTATGTTTTAAATATTTATAAATCGCAAGCGCACGAATCGTTCATATAGAATAGTAATCATGTAAGCAAGGATGTCGAACCCAAAGGAGTTGTCTAAAATCGAAAAGAAAACTATTTTAAACCAAAATTAATAAATTCTAACATAGTTCCAAAGATTGATGAGAATTTGTGACAAGAAAATCAAATAAGAGACAATAATAAATAAATTAAAGACAATGTATAAAACTAAATTAATAATTTTAAACAAGATAGTAAAAGAAAGATTATTAAGATAATAGAATCCACAAAATATAAGTTCAATAATATTTAAAAGTACATTGATTCCCAAGTTTTAGTAAAAGTAGAAATTAATCAAACCATCACTTATTCAAACTAGATATTCTATTTAAGCACAAGTTTTCATAAAAATATAGGATCTATCTTCACTTTTAAAAGCTATAATTTCAAAGCATTTATTGTAAATCAATCTAATGAAATAACAAATAAATCAATGAACATTATTTATAAGGCAAAACATAATATTTTTGTTCTAAGCATGGATGTGTACCATTTAATGACACATCTTACACAAAGAATATTATGTTTGTGCACTAATGAAGAACAAAGTGTAAATATGTTCTATCAATCTAAAATACAAGATATTTAAGATGAAAGAAAATATTTGAAGAAGAAAATCCATAAACTTTGTTGCACAAAGTGGGAAATCAACATACAAAATAAATACTATCTAGTTACATATTGTTTCATTATCACCTTAATAATCTTAAAAAGATTAGAAACTCATAACTAGAATAGAAAATACAAAAAAAAAAATTACAAACATAAATAGGAAAATTTGGAGGATGAAACCCCCAAAATTTTCCTCTAAAAACTCATAGAAAAATGACCAAATAGAAGAAAAAGATGAAGATAATAGAGAGGTCTTGAAAGTGTAGAACTTGTGTAGTGTAACCTCCCCCCAAAATTAAGCACTAAACTCCCTTATTTATAGCAAAAAAAAAAAAGGGTATTATAATAATCAATTTAAATTAATTAAATTGATTAAATTAATTGAATTAATTATAATATGGCAAATAGGGGTAAATTTTAGGGTGTAATGATGATGTTATGGGATAAAATGTGTAAAAAAGTTTGGGAAAAAAAATTGGTATTTTAAGGACAAAGGGGACGAAATTTCAATTGTTGGGCTCAAGACACCATGCTCCTTTTGTGTGCTTAGGCTGGCAGATGGCTAAGGAGGGGCTTCGGGTGGGCCTGGACTTGGAGCAGCAGGGAAGAGGCCCACGGTGGCTGCTGGCTGGGAGGATGCTTCTAGCGTGCCTGGGCTGGCCCAACGGCTGGGGGAGCTGTGGGCAGGGAGCAGTTGGGTGAGGGTCTTCGGTGCTAGCAGGTGGGCTGTCGTGGGCCAAGTGGGAGATGGGAGCTGGTAGGCGTGAGTGGCAGTTGGGAAGAAGTGAGGCGGGCTGGGTCCATCAGGCGGGCCTAGGAGGAGCTGGAGATGGGCCTGGCAGGTGGGCCTGCTGGCTGCTGAAGGGGCAAGAGCTTGGGCCAATTTCCTTAGCTTTTCTCTCAAAAATGCCACTTTTTTTTCTTCATTTTTCTTGCTTTTCCAGAGTAAATAAAATACAACAAATTCTCTATAAAACAAACATAAATTAAATTAAAACTAAATATTTTCAATAATAAAATATACAACAAAAGTTCAATGAAAATATTAATTAAAACTTAATTTACTTAAACATTTAAGCTTAAAATTGCATATTTTTACTCCTAACTTAACAATATTAATTTTAAATAATTAAACTATAACATTTTACAATAATATAACTATAAAAATACACAAAAATTTATAAAATTAAAATAAACCTAATAAATTCAAAATTATTTAAAAACTTAATAAATCAGTTAAAAACTCAAGAATTAAGCAACAATTAGCACATAAAAAGTGGTAAAATAATAATATTTTGTAGAGTTATCAAATAGAGTTAATTATTATTATAGATATTTAGAAAATAAAATAAAATTGAGCAAATAGTAATTAATTTATTATTATTATATATAGTTAGATATTTAGACTCTAAAATAAAATAAAATAGAATTTATTACTATTATTATTATATTTTTTAAAATAGAATAAAAATATATTTCTTTAGAAAAAGCTAAGTAAATTTTTTTATTAAAAATAGATAGAGTAATTCAAAGAAATTTTAAAGTGTCACATCATCTTCTTAGGACTCTCCTCTTATAAAGCGCCATAATCTATTACTTTATAATAAACTCAACTAATTTATAATAGAAAAAAAAGTATCACTTTGGGGAAAAACTCAGCGGGGCCTTGATAAAATATGCAAGTTTGGACCCAATAGTTAAAAATAAAATAACGTGTCTTAATGCAATATTTATAAAAAAAAATTAAGTCTCACTGACGTAATTGAAAATAAAATCCATAACTTAAGTTCTTTTAAACTTTGTGCTCATATTTATCATTTGTTCGTTCATAGGAAACCTCACACCATATATACTCAGATGTCGGAACTCCCCACATCATAACATGTGCCAGAGAGAAACCCTATTGTTTACTTGAAGAGGGAAAGTAAGTGGGAGCTAATAAAAGCCCGGTAAGAAAGTACAACATTACAACAATATCAAAGAAAATACAAGAACATGTATAGTAAATCAGGGCAATATATAACATCATCATACTCATATTCCATAATCATAAATGAAATCATAGTCATACATCACATTTATACATCATAACATACTCTTTGTGAACATGGCACCTCTGTTGTCCAAGTCACATCTTGAGGTACCAAGTATAACATAGGCTAGTAAAACCTCCTCTAAGAGTTAAACAGGATCTCAGGTCCATGAATAAACTCGGCGCGTCCGCCCTTTGAGTTACGTCATATCCTTAGTAACTTCTTTATTGCGTTGTGTTCAGCATACTAGCAACATTTTTCTTTTAATTCATCATACAAGCACATGTAATACAGTTCACATCAAAACATAGAAATTACATGTTCCATAACACTTGTCTTATCATGGCATATCAATTATAGAGCTTACACCTTTCATAACACTTATTCTATCATGACATATCAAAACATAGCACTTTAACTTCCATAGTACTTTATTTCTTGTAACATACAAGTCTTACCATTTCATAGCAAAAAACATAGAAAATTCTATCTAACTTCCTTACCTCAGGTCCGAGCAAAGTAAAGTGAAAAAATGTCAAAACGAGCCTATAATCATAATCAAACATTCATCTTTTAAAATCACGTAAGAATACTCGTGCCCAACATACATACCCCACGTGTGCATGGGTCATGCACACGTGGCACAAGTTGCACTACAATTACAAACATACAATAATTTCACATAAAATGATAAAAGAATAATGCTAGTTCTACCTATTAATCCTTCATGGTTACAAAGTAAAAATCATGTGTTTGAATAATAGGCGTATATTTGAATGTAAAAATACATTTGCATGTAACATGCATAAGTGTGAGCGTTCTTAAAATTCAATGTTTAAAGTTGACAATCTCTTCATGGTTATTTCTTGCCTTTTCTAAAAATATTCAACAAGCAAAATTATTTACCATTTAATTATTTCTTTAACCACGTATTTGTCATACAAAACTTTATTATAAAATAATTTATTTAGCCTTTTAATTTCTCATACAATAATAATTTCATCTATTATTTAAATAGCATTTTAAAGATTGTGACAAAATTTGTAGTTACTTATAATGAATAAAAAAATTTCTTGTTTTCTTTTAGAAAAATAAATTTACTTATCTAAAAAAAACTACATATTTACAAATGTGAAAATACATAGATAGAGTGGAAAAATTACATTTTCATATATAAAATCTAAGACTTAATTTATTGAAGTGTATGACTAACTTTTCTCAATTTAAAAGATATTTTTCTCTTAATAAACCAAAATTTCAGTAGTTTATTATTTGTTTAAAAATCACAAAATGAATTTAAAGCATATTCTTTTCACAATTTAAATAAAGACACTTCATATAAATATAAGTGTGAGAATACATATTTAAAATTTTAAAATATCACATTTATCATATACATAGTTTAAGATTTAATTTATTTGAAACACTTGTTTTACTTATCTAATTTAAAATACACTTTCTTCCTATTAACCACAATTTTCCAGCAACTATTTTATTTAATTGACACACACTTGAATTATCCACCATATTTTCTTTCATAAAATAACAAAAAAACTACATATATTTAGTTTGATAAAAACCTCATTAACCTGTAAAATAAAATGTCTTTTTTTGTTTATATAAAATCAAACACCACTTTGAGGCATCACTTGTGCATTTCAAAAACTTTATTTACCCTTACCATCACAAGATAAAAAAAATAGCAAGCATAAAATCACCTAATCATGTTTAATCAATGCTTATAAAATATTTTCAACAATTTAACAATTAACCCTAACATCCTTTTTCACTTGTACACCACACTATTACAATTAGCATGCAAGTTAATCGACAAAAAATCAAACACCGATTGTAACCCTAGGCCGAAACCTTTATGATCAAACATCCCATATCTCTTTTGCATTTTATAAGAATATTTAAGAGACAACATTTCATAAAATAGGTCAACCAAAATTGGAGCCCTAGCATGTGTCTATTAACATTCTTTTTACATAAATCATTAGATTTAAATAATCATGAAAACATAACCATAAGATCTCATACATCATGCAAGCCCAAAATTTTATTCATGCTTGCCTAAATACATCACACGCCCATACACACACACATATATATATATATATATGTCAATACATGCATTCGTTCAAAAAAAAAAATGAACCACACACACAAGCCTAGCATGTTGCTATAAACTTGAACAAGAAACAAAGATATGGTAAAACAACCACCAACTAATAGAAGCAACAATAACCAAAACATCATTCATCAATAAATCAACCATCATATACTAGAATCAATATAACAACAATGACAAAAAGGCTAGATTCACTACCTCCATTGATAGAAATCAAAGCCCACAACGTTGATCAACCTTTTGGGATCCTAAGACTTCCGAACCCCAAAAAAAACAAGAGAAAAAAGAAGAATCAATACATAGTTTTGAGAAGAAGAATAATTACTCTTAGAGAGTCAAAACCAAAATGAAACCAAACATTACCTACGATCCTTGAGCCTAGTCTCTTTCCTTCTTCTGCTTCCTCAATCCCCCTTTCTCTTTCTTACTTTCCTTCTTTCTCTCTCTCTAGCTCTCGTACTCACTCTCTCTCCCTCTCTCTCTCTTGTTGTTGGTCACCAAATGGGAAAGGGGAGAGCTTCTCTTTCCCTTATATTTCCCAAAGCCTAACCCTAAGGGATTTACTACTAAGCCAATGGGAAAAAGGCAAGTCCAATTCCTAATTTCCTTTATTCTTGATTTTCTTAAATAAAAAGAAATTAAGAAAATAAATGTGAAAGATGTCAACCATAAACTTACTCAAAATAGCTTAAATCATCTTATTTTAATTTATTGAATTGAAAACTAAATGGGAATAAAATCGCTCTTCTTTTTCTACTTTCCTAGCCGACCACTACTCTCTCTCTCTCTCTCTCCATACTCGACCATAGTTGGCCTCTTCACTTCTCATTTCCCAATTTACAACCTTCCAAAAATGGGTACAAATCCACTTAATAATCTACCCCTTTATATTTCTTATTTTCTCTTTTTATAGTAACAATAAATAAATAAATAAAAAGAAATAAAACAACATGCATAGATGACTAGTGCATGCTCACCATTCAACCATGCACCTGCACACACACACAGTGCTCAAGTGCATCACTACTAACCATGCACATTGGTGCATACAACCAAAACTCATTTACTTACAAATTAAAATAATTAAATAAAACAATTAACTAAATAAATTCACATAATTAAAAAAAATAAAGCACAAAATTAATAATAAAAAAAAATTGGTGCGCTACAATATACCCTCCTTAAAAGGAGTTTGGTCCCGAAATTATTTCTAACCAAATAACTCAGGGTATCTTTCTCTCATGTCTTCCTCCAGCTCCCATGTTGCTTCTCTTTCCGTACTATTCTTCCACATGACCTTAACTAATGGAATCCTTTTGGATCTCACCTCTTTGATTCCTTTTTCAATGATACGTTCAGGTTGTTCCTCGTAACTCAGGTTCTGCTTCAGCTGTAACGGCTCATAACTCAGAACATGAGAGGGATCCGACATGTACTTATGCAACATCGAGATATGAAAGACGTTATGTGTTTCGGCTAGTGCTAGGGGTAGTGATAAACAGTACGCAACTTGCCTTACTCTGTCCAAAATCTCAAATGAACCTATAAATCTCGGGCTCGATTTCCCTTTCCTCCCAAAAAGCATAACACCTTTCATTGGTGAGACTCTAAAGAACACAAACTCGCCCACTGAAAACTCGGTTTCCCTTCTCTTAAGGTCTGCATAGCTCTTTTGCCTACTTTAAGTGGTAAGCATGCTTTGGTGAATTTTCTCAATTGCCTCGCTGGCTTCCCAAACCGCCTCGGGGCCTAATATATACTTCTCCCCAACTTCATCCCAGTGCAAGGGAGATCTACATTTGCGCCCATAAAGCATCTCATAGGGAGCCATCCCAATAGTGGATTGATAGCTATTGTTATAGAAGAACTCCATCAGGGGTAGATATCAACTCCAAGATTCTGAAAAGTCCAACGCACAACATCTCAACATATCTTCTAGAATCTGAATAGTCCTCTCAAACTGCCCATCGGTTTGGGGATGAAAAGTTGTACTGAACTTTTACCTTGCACCCATAGCTTTCTATAATCCCTTCCAAAAGTTTAATGTGAAAACTAACCCCCGATCATAAATAATCAACTTTGGAACCCCATGAAGTCTCACTATCCACTATTACCCAACCAGAATCATGCTATTTTGTGGTCCTAGGTAATCCTGCCACAAAATCCATCGCTATGTCTTCCCATTTTTATTCTGGAACATAAAGTGGCTGAAGTAGCCCTGCTGGCCTTTGGTGTTCTGCTTTGACTTGCTGACATGTCAAGCAGCAAACTCAGCAACATATTTCTTCATTCCAGACCACCAATACAATGCCTTAAAGTCTTGGTACATCTTTGTCGACCCTGGATGTAAGGAATAGG
The DNA here is from genome assembly GCF_963169125.1 of Humulus lupulus. Taxonomy (NCBI): domain Eukaryota; kingdom Viridiplantae; phylum Streptophyta; class Magnoliopsida; order Rosales; family Cannabaceae; genus Humulus; species Humulus lupulus. Next base: position 224,461,256 of record NC_084796.1, read on the forward strand.
GTGTTGTATGCGCCTCTTTCATAATACTTTCTTTAATCTCATCATTGTTAGGCACATAGATCCTATCCTTATATCGCAGCAATCCACCATTAGACATAGTGAAGTGACCGCTACCACTTTCTTGTACCAAAGCCTTTTGCTTCATTAGGGCTTCATCCACTTTTTGCCCTTTTCTAATATGTTCCAATAGGGAGGACTGTAGAGTGAGGTTTGCTAGGCCTCTTGTTGCGAACTTAATACCGACATTTATAATCTCTTTATGCAGAGGTGTCTCTATCATGCTCAAAGCTGAGACACTCCCATGTCCTTGCCTGCTCAATGCATCAGCCACCACATTAGCCTTGCCTGGGTGGTATAGAACTTCGCAATCATAGTCCTTTACAAATTCTAACCACCTCTGTTGCCTCATATTCAACTCTTTCTAAGTGAAGAAGTACTCTAGGCTTGTGTGATCGGTGTAAATTTCATACTTATCCCCATAAAGGTGATGTCTCCATATTTTCAGTGTGAACACCACTGCGACTAACTCAAGATCATGGGCGGGATGTTGTTGCTCATAGTCCTTGAGATACCTTGAAGCATAGGCTACCACCTTCCCATTCTGCATCAATATGCAACCTAAGTCATTCTTAGATGAGTCACAATACACAACAAATTTTCCGCCCTCTGTGGGAACACAAAGGATAGGTGTAGAGATCAACTTATCCTTTATAGTCTGAAAGCTTTCTTCACACTTCTCTGTCCATGTGAACTTTTGGTGTTTGCGGGTTAAGTTGGTCAAGGGGTGTGGCAATCTTTGAAAAACCCTCAACTAACTTCCGGTAATAACCCGCTAACCCTAAGAAGCTTCGAACCTCTGAGGCATTCTTGGGTTGGGGCCAATCTCTAAGGGCCTCGATCTTTTCCGGATCTACTGCTATTCCATTCTTGGAAAATATATGCCCTAGGAAAGTTACATGTTCCAACCAAAATTCACACTTAGAGAACTTAACATATAGTTGATGCTCTCATAGTCTATTTAGCGTCAACCTCAAGTGCTCCTCATGCTCTTCCTTAGTCTTTGAGTAGATAAGGATGTCATTTATAAACACCATTGCGAATTCATCCAAGTAGTCCTTTAATACTCTGTTCATCATGTCCATAAATGTGGTTGGGGCATTAGTGAGTCCAAAAGACATCACTAGAAACTCATAATTCCCATAGCGAGTTCTAAAAGTTGTTTTAGGAATATCTTCTTCCTTCACCTTTAGCTGATGGTACCTAGATCGCATATCAATCTTTGAGAACATTGTTGCCCCTTGCAGTTGATCAAAAATGTCATCTATCCTAGGAAAATGATATTTGTTCTTAACTGTTACCTTATTGAGTTCTTGATAATCCATGCACATTCTTATACTTCCATCCTTCTTTTTCACAAACAGGACTGGTGCCCCCCATGGTGAATGACTAGGTCATATGAAACCCTTATCCAACAATTCATGTAGCTGGGTCTTGAGTTCCTTCAACTCTACAAGTTCCATTTCGTAGGGCGCTTTAGATATTGGTGCTCTTTTGGTTACAAGTTCGATCACGAATTCGATTTCTCTATCCAGGGGTAATCCTAGTAAATCTTCGGGAAACGCTTCTTGAAATTCACAAACAATGTGGACATTTATGGTTTCAACTCCGTCTCCTTAGATTTATCCACCACACTTGCCAAATATGTCGAACACCCATGTTGTATCATGTTCCAAGCTGCTAGTGTCGATATAATGTGCATACAAAATCCTGACATGCCTCCCTTTAAAGAAAATAGTTCTCCTTCTTCTGGTCTGAATTCTACGGTCTTTTGGCAATAGTCTATCGTTGCTCCATATTTGGCTAACCAATCCATGCCAAATATAGCAACATAGTCTGGTATGTCTAACTCTATGAGGTCTGTTGGGCACTCTCTGCCCTCGACTATTATAGAAGCTGACTGTAACCACATACTTGACAACATAATGTCTCCTGATGGTAACATGGTACTAAAGTTATCCTCAAACAACTTATAAGGCAATCCTAGTTTATCAATTACATTCATAGCAACATAAGAGTGAGTTGCTCCAGAATCAATAAGGACTCTACATATCATACCGGAAATAGGGAGCTGACATGTGACCACGGTGTTACTGTTGGCTGCTTCCTTTTGGGTCAATGCCAAGACCCTTGCTGGCGCTAGGTTGTTGATACTGCCATGCCCTGCTTTCCACTGTGGGCATCCTTCTTGTGATGGCCTGTCTGACTGCACTTGTAACACTTGTTGGTGACGGTCTAACATTCTCCCAAATGTCGACGCAAGCATTTAGGGGAGTTGGGGCGTTCAAATTTGTTGTCTTTGTGGTTTTCGTGGATGCGATCATTGTTGTGATTGTTATGGTTGTTGTGGTGGTTGTGCTTTTTGTGATTATTGCCATTCGTGGCTGGGGGTCTAGGCCTCTTATCATTGCCACTGTTCTTCCCTTCATGGGCCTTCCTCTTATTGCCCTCATGGAAGCTTGTGTTTCTGTTGGCCTCTTTTCTTGCAGAATTGTCCTTCCATGTATGGTCCCCCAAGTACTCAGCTTCAAGTGCCTTATCCAAAACCTCATCATAACTAACCACCTCAGCACTGGTCCTTTTGACATCTCTAGCAATCATCAGCTGAAGTCCCCTCATAAACCTTTGGACATGCATGGCTTCAGTTGGTAGTATTTCAGGTGCAAACCTAGCCAACCTGTCAAACCTCTTAGGATAGTTAATAACAGAAAGGTTCCCTTGAACCAAAGTAACGAACTCATCCACTCTAGTTGCCAATACAGTTGCACTGTAATACTTCTTGCCAAATGCTTGAACGAAGTCTACCCAGGTCATAGTGTTCAAGTCACGAGTCTGCTTCACCACATCCCACCATATTCTTGTGTCCAACTTGAGTATGTGAGCTGCACATGAAACCCTTTGATGATCGTTCAAATCCATGTGGTCAAAGATAGCTTCTACCGACTTTAACCAATCTTCTACCACCATAGGGTCAGCTTTCCCTTCAAAACTAGGTGGAGCTTGCTTCCTGAAACACTTATAGACTAGCTCAAATCTATAAGCCATAGGCAGTGGTGCAGGTGGTGGTACTGGAGGCTCAGGCTGTGCCACCGGTACCTGGGGCACTTGGGGTACTTGTCTAGCTTGAGCCAACTCCTCGTCCCTTTGCCTCAATTGTTCCCTCAATCTTGCTATTTCTGCAGCCTAATCCACAGTCGGTGCAACTGGGGCTTCGTGTTGGGTTGGTGGCATTCTTAGGTCAGGGATTTCTGCAGCATTGGGACTTGCAGAGGCACCTCTTCCTCAACCTCTCCCTCTTCCCCTGCCTCCTCTTCCTCTTGTTGACATTATGAAATTATAAGGCACCAAAAGAAAGTCATAAGAGAGGTTAAATTGCATAATGGTTTTGAAATGCCCCAAATTTCCTAATAAGGTTTAGGACCTTGATTAGGAGGCCGGGAGGGCCATAATTGATTTATTATGCTATTTAATGATAATATGCATGTTTAGGTGTATTAAATATGCATGTGAACCCACTTGTGATTAATTGGGTGATTTTCATATTTTGGCCATTTCGGGCATTTTTGGCATATATGTGAAATGGGCGTGGTGCTTTATTATTATTTGGTTATGCCAGGGTTACCCGGCATAAGACGATCCTAGGAGGTAAGCTAGTGGGAAAGTCACAACGGGATTTAAGCTTGACTTGGAGTAAGTCAAGGGGTATTTAGAGCATTACCGGGTTATTGGGTAATGGGAATTAATATTTGGTGATAAATTGGGAGTTAGTAAAACCAGGGGGAAATTCTGGAAGTTTTGACTATAATGTCCCTGGGGGTGTTTTTGGGACCCCAAGCATTAGGTTTTATTGGAAGCTACTTAAGCTTGAAGTAACCTTTTAAGGAAATAAAAAGAACATTCTGTACGTTCTCTCTCCCTAAAGTTCCCTTTTCGTCTCCCGATCGCATTTTCAAAGATAACTTGAGTTCTAGGACTCGGAATCAAGCGAGGATCGAGGCATAGCAATCCTAAGGAGAATTAAAAGCTTATTAGCCGGAGGATTTAGTTGGAAACAACTCAATCAGAGGTAATTCAAGTTTGAAGTTTGAAGTTTTTAAAGTTTCTAAGCTTAGAATTGGACTTTGTTAATTGTTGAGTTTTTGGTTGGTTTGAACCTTGGGTTTTGAGGGTTTTGGAGTATTGGGAAGCTTGGGAACTTTGATTTGATGATTGGGGAATGTTTGGGTATGTTTTTGGAGGATTTGGAGTGCTTAAAACACGTTTGGGAATGGCCCAGGGTTGGGGGCAGCGACCCTGTTCTTGAGCGCCGCGGCCCTAGTTCGAAGAAGCAGGTGTCAGGAAATTGGCCTTGTTGGGCGCCGCGACCCTTGATGGAGGGCGCCGCGGCCCTAGCCTTAGAGAACCCTGGGGGCCGCGGCCCAAGGTGCTAGGGCCGCAACCCTTGCCTTGTTTTCACCCCGTTTGCTCGTTTTGACCCCGGAAACATGGTTTTAGGCCTCGGGATCATTCCTACTACCCGGATTAGTGAGGATTGATGTCTTGGAGGCTAAGTTTTAGTTCAAGGGTTGGTTTTAGAACTTGAACTCATTGGATCATCATTTGTGGTTGTGACTAGGTTAAAACTAAAGGCTTGGAATCGGGATCGTGCTTGTGGCTCATTTGTTGGTAACCTGTGCTTGGACCAAAGGTAAGAAAACTGCACCCCATGTGTGACATGCATGGTTATGAATGATGCATGTTGAATGTTTAAATGTAAACATTGATAGCATAATGAATGCTTGGCAATCTTGCCCATTTGCATATGATTATTGTTGAGGCATGCTGGATGATTAAGTGTGATGCACGAGAAACATGTGATTAGGGCATGCCATGAATGATGAATATGGGGTGGGTCAGAGCTTGAGTCTCTGCGTTTGTGCATGATCATAATTATGCTAGCAACTGTTTGGTAAGCATGCTGAATGCCCTATTCTTGGATAATTGGCATATGATACACATTGATAGTATTGCTTACTTGTGCATGGCACTGACTAATTAGTCAGATTTGGCAAAGGTGTTAGTATCAACTGTGAAGCTGTGACTCATTAGTCAGGTTCGACAATGGTACTGGGCACTGGTCACACAGGGCTGACTCATTAGTCAAAATTGGCAAAGGTGTTAGTATCAGCTGTGAAGCTGTGACTCATTAGTCAGGTTCGGCAGTGGTACTGGGCACTGGTCACACAGGGCTGACTCATTAGTCAGAATTGGCAAAGGTGTTAGTGTCAGCTGTGAAGCCGTGACTCCTTAGTCAGGTTCGGTAGTGGTACTGGGCACTGGTCACATTGTGCTAACTCACTAGTCATGACAACCCTAGTGTGTAGTGCAAGATTTGTCGATTGGATCTAATCGACCCTCTGCATTGAATGACTCAAAGAGCATTAATGCAGGACCGACCTCAAGTTCGATGAATATAAACAAGCATTTATCTAGCCAAGGGCTAGTCAAGTAGAGCCATTGCAGGAAATGGGCACTGGGCCCCTAGTGACCTGGTTGTCAGTCACTCAGTATGGTTTACCAGAACCTCAAGTGATATTCACTCATTAGATCAAAGCTATGGGTTCTGCATGATCATTTTGATCATCATATGCATGGCTTGGGCACTGAGGCCCTAGTGACTTGCTTGTTGGTCACTCAGCATGGTTTATCGGAACCTCTAGTGTTACGACACTCATCTGATTAGAATTGACTTGATAGTCCTCCAATCAGAAGGCCAGGATTTCTTATCCTGGATACCCTAGCATTATTCGAACTCATTTGCATGCTGAATAGAGCTATGATTGCTAGGCATGCCATATATGATTTGATATCATGATATGACTGTTTATGAGCATATGAGTTTTCTTGCTGGGCTTCAGCTCACGGGTGCTTTGTGGTGCAGGTAAAGGCAAAAGGAAGCTGGACCATCCTTGAGTTAGAGAGCTTAGGTGATGACGTGTACATATGCAGCTGCTCGACCAATACTTGGGCGAGGTTTGAAAGTGGAACTAGGGCTGAACCCTGTTTTGCCGCTTAGAACGGCCTGTTGTAAACACTTTCTTGTAATAAACTCTGAAATTATATTTTTGGGATCCCAATGTATATATTAAACATTCTAGTGAAACGTTACATCTCAACCAAAATTTTTAATCCCTAAACCGCTAATCACACCTAGATACACGTTTATGACCAAACGACTCGATTAGCGAGTTTAGCACTGTTTGCGTTGTGCACTGTAGCGGTCCCTGGAGTTGGGGCATTACAGGTTTGGTTAATTAGAGTAAATTCGAAAGTTGTCATACATTCCCATATCCACACCATTTAGAGTTTGGAAGAGAGAATATATTAAACCATAATATCCAAGGTTTGCTCAAAATTACCCCATAAATTCAAACATCCAACAAAATATTTAAATAAAACCATAAAAGAATCCATAAGTTTTTAAGGGTTTTTAAAAAAAAAGTACCACTTTATTCAGTAACACTTATGGAAGGAAAATTTGAGACGGACTCTAGTCCTCGATCGTGGACTCGTCCCCTGAGATGTAATCGAAGACGTCTTCCGGAATGTGGAAGTAGTCAGGAGCGCTAGCCATTGTCCTCGTCCTGACCCTCACTTTTGGTATGGTGTGTATTACTTCTTGACGCACCATCTCCCCTTCCAAGTCATGCAACATCTCGAATCATTCCCCCATCTCTCCGTCATCATTCTTTACCATGACCGCCTCCAAACGACTAAAATCGTAATTGTCCGCGAGGTCATAAATAGTGTATTTGATCATGTCGAAGCCCAAATTGTCCTGGACGATGTCGTGCCATGCTATGTTCAACTAAAGGAGAGCCTTAAGATATATATATATAGTGATTCCCTCCGCACCCAGTATTGCTCAATGGGGCAAAGCAACACATGTTGGTATTAAATGATCAAATCAAAGGTACGTAGAGGAATATATGGACCCATTTTAATAAATATTAATACCAGTCAGGATCATAAACATATATAAATATTAAATCACATACAAATAGATCAGGGATTACCTCTTGTAGCCTATTAAGAGTCCTTGAGTCTTTTTGTATAAATCAAAGATAATCCTATCCAGTGTTTTGGGATCTCACACCCTGATCTTCCAGACCAATCCTCAAACAAACAAGGACGTGTGTGGGCATGTAGGATTCAAAATGTTGATTTATGTGACTCCCTAGATATACTCAACACATGAGATCTAGAGAGTTTTGACACAGAGAAAGTTTAGAATAGTTTCTAGGTTTAGAGAAAACTATCACTTTAGAGAGAGAGAGAGTCTGATTATCTGTTCTTTTCTGAATATCACGTATATTAGATTTATAAAAATATTTAATCTAATTAAATAATCTTTATTTAATTACAATATAATTCAAATTAAAACTGATTAGATATTTTCATTTATTTTCCTATTTAAATCATTTTTAAAAAGAATAACTAAACAACTAATTAAAAAAATTATTTGAAATTAAAAATTCAAATCCCAGGGATAAAATCCTTGATGCTAGGCACCACACACTGTATTGTATAGTGTGTGTCACCCAACCCTATTAGGGTTGCCCTAATTTTCTCATTTGTTTATTTAATTAACTTGTAAGACAAGATATTTATTCCACCATAAATATCAGTTAATTCAAAATTAATTTTATCTTAAAATATTAGTTTTAAAATAAATAAATAAATATCATATTATAAATAATATATTTATTATTTTCTCTCTTTATATTAATCCAAACAAGATTAATATTAATTTTAACCTATAGGTTTTCAAAATAAAAACTATATTGTTAAATAATTAATTATTTCACAATTAATCAATTACCCATAATTATCAAATAATTATTTCTTTGCCCTAAAATATTAGTTCCTTTCCAATTTATTCATTTCTCTTAACAAATCTTTCTTTTGACATCCTTACCCTTGACAGTGTAGGACAGAGGTGATTTAGAGACCATGGACCTATAATACGAAGCTCCAATAAACCAGATTATTAATTAAACTCTTTAATCTAATGATCTAATTTATTAATTTCATGATTACTCCACTATAAATATGGAATTGCACTCTAAGTATTTATAGAATTATATTTACAGAGTTTTCTCTAATAGTCCATTGATATAATCAATATATGTGGTTATGACCTTCATTATTGGTTCGTTAATTAGAGCTGGTCAAAATTATCATTTTACCCTTCTAATTACCTCTTGATCCTTAAGTACAATTAATTCACTAGTGAATAATTAATCTATAATCTAATTATAGATTTGAGCTCAATAACTATCCAGTTCCATAATCAACCCTTAAGGGAACCAATATTCGATTCGTTAGGAAAGCATGGATTCCAATTTGTAATTCATGTTCCCAGCCATCCATGATATTGAATCTCCAAAACAAAATTCATTAGCCTCATTATTCTAAGAGACCTTAACGAGTGAATCAAAGATCCAATAAACATAAACAGGAGTTCATGAATACTCAGAATTTAGATTGATCTACAAATGATCATCTATTATGAAAAGAATTAAATCTTTACGTCAAACGACAAGTTTATAAAGATAATTAGTTCTCATCGGTCCTGTCATATATAATATCAATTATATACAACACCTTTTGTAAAACGCCCTAAACTACTACTTTGTAAAATATCTCCATACTCATAAAATTATAGAGAAAAAATCACTTAACATATGAATTCTAGTGGGGCCTTGATAAAACATGCAAGTTGGGCCCAATAGTTTAATATAAAAATAAAAGTTCTCATGCAACGTTTGAAATAATATAGTTCAAGTCCCACTGATAAGTTTTGAAATCAAAATAAAACATAACATCTTTCTTTAAAAATTTGCGTTTAAGCAAATCGTTTATTCTCCCATAGGATACCCCCACGCCATACACACTCTGACATCGAAACTCCTCACATAACAACGCGTGCCAAAGAGCACTACTACAAAAAAGAGCAATTGTGAGAATTAGCATTTGTGGCAGTTGGGCATTGCAACAAATGTGGGGGCATTTGCGTCAGTACGAATACTAACGGTGCGAAACGATACCGTTTGTGTCAGTGGCACATTGACGGTAATGGCCCATTTGCGTTAGTGGAGCACTGGCGCAAACGGGTCGTTACCGTCAGTGGGCCACTGACGCAATTGGCCCGTTAACAATATTACCCCTTCATCCCCGAGCCCAACCACATTAACCTAACATTTTCTACTGGTAGCTATCCGTTCTGTGAAACCCAAAAAAGTTTGATATGCAATTACCAAACTATGCTTCTTCTTTAAATCTATTTGTTGTAAAGTGGTAGATGTGTCAAAGTTGGACAATCTTCAAACAAATCTCGTGATAACTATGTGTGAGTTGGAGAGGTATTTCCCACCTTCATTTTTTGACATAATGGTTCATTTAATAGTTCATTTGGTGAGAGAGGTAAAATTGTGTGGACCAGTATACTTTAGATGGATGTATCCATTTGAACGATATATGAAGGTCTTAAAAGGTTATGTTAGAAATATAAGTAGACTTGAGGGTTGCATAGTTGAATCCTACATTGTTGAAGAAGCAATGGAGTTCTGCTCAGAATACTTATTAGGTATTGCGAGCATTGGACTATGTTTTTCTAAAATTGAGTTTGAAATATGTAAAGGCGGTAGAGGTGGTGTTGTTTCTGAAGTAAATAAATTTGATAGAGATGAAGCACATCATCTAGTCTTACAAAATATTGATGATGTTCAACCATACATCGAGTAAGTTCCTATGCATATGCATGGTCAATCTTATTTTTCTCTTTTATTATATTGGCAATGAATGTAGTTTGTTGATATAAATGATTTTTCTTGAAGAGAACATTTCAATTGGATCAAGACCACTTATCCTAATAAGCCTCGGAATAAAAAATGGGTACAAGATGAACATTATCAAAATTTCAGTACTTGGTTCGAGAATGAGGTAAAATACTTGTGTTGTTCTTGTTTGAGTGTTATTGTATTTTAGCTTGTTAGAATTTAATATACTTTGTTTTATTTTATTGTATTCTAGGTTCTGAATAACACCACAAACAAAGTGTCTAAAACACTAAAATGGATAGCACGAGGTCCTTCAATTAGTATAATTAAGTATCAATGATATTATATTCACGGTACTCAATTCAACACCATGGAACGTTATAATATTAGAAAGATGCAAAATAATGGTGTTACTATTATCGCCCAGACTTTTCAAATATCTAGTTCCAAAGATAAAAATCTCATACAATGTGATATGACATTTTATGGGGTGAACAAAGAAATTTGGGAACTACATTATGTGACTATTAGAATTCCTCTCTTCTTGTGTGATTGGGTGAAAAGTAATAATGGGGTCAAAACAGATGACTTAGGATTCACATTGGTGGACTTAAACCGAATAGGACATAAATCTGACCGCTTTATAATGGTGTCACAAGCCAAGCAAGTATTTTATGTGAGTGATCCAGTAGATGCTCGATGGTCAGTTGTCCTAACAAGTCAACCGAAAGATTATTTGATCAAAGAGTCTGGGAGCGATGATATTATACTTGAACAAGAAACATTTACAATTTCTTCACTGCCTATTGATGTCACCATTGATAATGATGATGACTATATACACGAGAGTGGTGAAGGGTTGTGGGTAGATAATTAAAGGTATATATATTAATTTTGTGATTTTGTTTTTATGTATTTTGTGAAGTTTATACCAAATAATATTTTTGTTTACTTAAATGCAGATTTATTGATTATGGATCCATCATATGATGATGAGAGCGATCTGTTTATTGATGATGATGGTAATGGTCTGGAGGGGATTAGTCCTACCACACCAACAAATACACAAGATAAGAAGTATAGGGGAAAATCGACTTATAGTGATGTATTCAAAGCAAGAAGTGAGGGTCACAATTATGAGGTCGAGTACAATCGTTTTGGTCAAGCGATGGGAAAAGGGGGGGATCAAGATGAACATCACAATTGTCTTTTATCACGCACAATCCTTCCTTTAGATGTCGAAAATTGGAAACAAATGTCGAAGGATAAAAAGGAGACTTTATGGGGTCAAATACAGGTAAGTTATAATATTAACTATTAAATTTATCCTAACAAATTAATCTATTGAAAAAAGTTTAATATTTTTGGGTTCGTTTGTGCAGACTACGTTCAAACTTCCAAATTCTTCTAAAACAGACGTCCTCAAAGAAGCAGGAAAAACATGGAGAAACTGGAAAACAAGACTAACAAAAGATCTTATTTACGTATATAAGAATGTAGCTCCTGAGCTTCTTGCCAAGCCGCCATCGAACTACGTCGAGTATTACAATCAAGTAGATTGGAAAAAATTTGTTGCGAAAAGACTAACCCCAGATTGGGAAGAGATGAGGAAAAAAAAACAAGATGCTCGGGCTCAGAACAAGTATCCACATCACTCAGGGCATGGTGGTTATGCACTGGTAAAGCAACAAATGGAACAAGAATTGGTGCATGAGTTGATCGAATATGACAGAGCTGAAATGTGGACACGGGCACATATGAACAAGAAAGGAGAAGTTATTGAGGAAGAAGCTCGAGAAGTGGTGAAGAAGATTGTAAGTTGTTTATCCAAAAAACAGCTGTGGATGACGTGGCTAACACATGGCAGAGATGCTGCTCGCCTATCGACCAGAGATACTTCCATATGCAGAGGTCAAGTTTTATATACGACTAGCCTGGTCGTATACTCCGTATATTTATGAATAAATCTGTACAGTTGTAATGATATCCAAGAATATCTCTTCATTATAACCTGAAGATCCGTTTATTAAGGAAAGATATGATTAATTGACTCATTTAACCCACCTTGAGCCTATAAATATACAAGAAATAGCTCAAGGGGGGATCTTTTGATCTTTCTCCTAATTGCATTACTATTATCCATCGTCTGTATTGTTTCTCCTTCTAAGGTTTGTGAAACTCAGGAACCCTAGTTCTTTGATCACACTTTTGAAGCTCAATATTAATAATAGTATCAAGTGGATGTAGGTCATTACCAATCACTAGGGCCGAACCACTATAATTCTTTGTGTTCTTTATTTTCCATTAGATTGTTTTCTCAAGCATCGTACTAATTTCCTGTCGTATATTTGACTCCGTGTCATTGACCAAAATGAGGGTCAACATTCTGGTGCTTTCATTGAGAGCTTGACAAAGAATCTAATGGCAAAAACTACCAAGAAGACTGGACAGGCTGCCGCTGCACCATCCCAGCCTCCTCCCCTAAATGTGGCTGAAGATGAACCTCATTTGGAATTTGATTGTGAGACCCTGAAGGCAACACTGAGGGTGTTGCAAGATGAGTTGGTCAATCTGAGGGTTAATCAAGAGAATGTTGCTGAGATAATGGCGTCGCAGCAAAGGGAGATAGAGCGCCAGTGCTAGGAGCTGAGCGAGCGACATGCGAAGATGGACCGTCGACAGAGGGATGCCATGGTAGCCCTTGAAGCAGCCATCCACCTGGCTAGGAATCAGGCTGCGCCAGCCTCCCAGCCAGATCAGCCACCAAACGGGCCACCTCAAAGGGGTCCCAATCCTAGTCCTTCGCTCCAGCCAGTAAGCCCTCAGAGGCCGGAGCAACCACCTATGCCTCAGGATGATGTCCCACCTAGGGATCCTGAGCCGCAGCCTCCATCTTAGGCTGGTTGAGGCAATCCCTCGCGCCTGAGGCAAAATAGGGCCGGGCAACAGCCCCGCAGCCCTAGACGCCCAGGGGATGAAGAGCCACATCCAACGAGCAGGGGGTAGCGTCCTTCTGCCAACAGGAGGAACTCAGAGATAGGCTCAGCGGTCAGGGGCCCCCCACGGCATGACAATGCATGGGGACCCACCGACCAGCGCAGGCCTCCCCTTAACGCTCAGGAAATGCCAGCCCAAGGAGGCAACAGAGGGAATAGTCGGTCGCACCATAGCCAGCCCCGGTTCAGAGATGGCCACGACTACAATGAAGCCGACTCTGGCAGAGGAAATGCTGGTCGGAGGAACGAAGAGAGAGGTGGAGGCAGGAGCCCCCCACCTAGAGAAGACCGACCAGCAGGTCATAATGCTGGGGGGCAACCCAGGCAGAATAACGTCTTTAGTCAGCTCGGAGCCAGCGAACAGTAGCAAAGAGACGATGATTTGAGGGATGTACTCAACGACCGCCGAGAAAGGCACGATGAGTACATTCCCCCAGCACCAGAGGCCCCAGTAATCCCAGAAGCTATTCAGGCTCAAATCGATGCCCTGAACCAGGGTGTGCAGTAGCTGGTCGAGGGGTGAACATCACACATTGAGTACGATCGGAGGAGAGGCACCCTTTTCGTACAGAGGATTGCTGTGGCAGAAACCCCCAGTAAGTTCAAGATGCCAACACTGCCAAATTTCGACGGGTATGGAGACCCAATATCTCATGTCAACAAGTTTGAGATACAAATGGACATTCATAAAGTATCTGAAGATGCACACTGTAGGATCTTCCCAGCGACACTTTCTGATGCCGCCCAGGAGTGGTTCTTTAAGTTCCCTCCTGCGAGTATAGTATCCTGGGAGATGTTCGTGAAAGATTTTTACGGACAGTTCCATGTGGGTCGTGTGCACCCCACTGAGGCGAACCAACTGGTCGAGATATGCCAGAAAGAGGGGGAGCCCTTGATGGAATACGTTCAGCGCTTCATGTGAGCTGTAGCTGGAGCCAAGACTGTGGGCGATGAAGGAAAGATGATGGCCCTAACTGCTGGGGTTAGGCGCTATTCTCCCATCTGGAGTAGCCTCAGAAAGCATGGGGTTAAAAGTACCTAGGAGTTTTTAGATCGAGCTGATCGGTACATCAAGCTCGAGGACGCGATTGCCAATGAAGGGAAATTTCCAGTAAAAGACAAGGGGCCCAAGGAAGAGCCCGCCAATGGGTCGAAACCCAATGGCAACGGGAATGGCAATGGTAAGAATGGTGGAAGCGGGCGAACAACAAACCCTCGACCTCCGAGAGTAAGCACCCCAAAGGTAATCGGTATGAACCGAGATTCACCAATTACACTGCCCTTGTTGAAAGCCGAGCCGAGGTCTACCAGGCGACTAGCTCAAGCATGCCCTACAAACGACCCGCACCAATAAGGAAAGATATCTCCAAGAGAGATTCAACAAAGTTCTGTCGTTTTCATAACGACTATGGGCACGCCACTAATGAGTGTAACCAGATGAAGGACGAAATTGAGTTCTTGATAAGACAAGGACATTTAAGAAGATATGTGTGAGCCGCGGGAGGTTCTCAGGGAGAGGCTCAAGGTGGCAACGAGTCAGCGCCTGCACGCCAACGCTCGCCACCTTTACAGCCACCTCCTGTGGCAGGTACCCTACTCACCATCTGCGGAGGCCCACATCTTGCAGGAGCTAGTGGGAAAGCAAGGGAACGATATGCTCGAACCCTGCGCCACAACCAAGACATCGAGATGATGAGTGTTGAGGATCGAGCACCAAACAAGGCTCGAATAGAGGAGGAACTTATCACCTTCTCTGACGACGACGCCCAGCATGTGCGATTCCCACACTCCGATTCGCTGGTCGTGGGTGTACAGATCACAAACATGATGGTGAAAAGGGTGTTGGTCGATATAGGAAGTTCGGTCAACATCCTATACAAGTCCTCGCTGGAAAGGATGAAGTTGTCCGTGAAAGACCTGGAGCCATGCAACCAAACCATTTCACAGCCTAGACCAAAGACCTACTTAAAAAATGAGGTATATTTTGTAAAACAAGTAAATTTGTCCTAGAGGCACAGTTTCTAATTTGTCCTTGGAACAACAAGAAAATAAACTAAATTTTATATTCATATATTTTGTTTATTGATAAATATCTTATACAAGTTTTTTTTATACCTATCATTGGATGTTAGTATTAATTCAGCCACACAGTCTTTCGGTAGCTTTTTTGGATCTTGTAAATTTACATTTTCATCCGGAAATCAATGAGATAATTATCATGTAAGTTATACATATTAGTTAATTAATATATGATTTCATTTGAAACTCATATTAGGGTAAATATTAATATTTTCTGCAGGGCATTGGATCATATTGATACACACCGAAGACAAAAATAGTCAGTCAATCTAAAAGTTTGTGTTCCTATGGTAAGTAAATTATATTACTTATCGTATTAAAGATTTTGACATATCATTATTATAATAACTTAGCTTTTGACATAATTTTATTATAATAACTTGCTAAATATAATACTTAAATTTGGATAACTATGTTGTAATAGTGTTGAAACCAAAATGGGCCAACCGAGTGTGGATTTTACATTATGAAGTTTGCTAGAGAGTTGATTTCACAGCCTAGACCAAAGAACTACTTGAAAAATGAGGTATATTTTGTAAAACAAGTAAATTTGTCCTAGAGTCACAGTTCCTAAAATGTCCTTGGAACAACAAGTAAATCAACTTAATTTTATATTCATATATTTTGTTTATTGATAAATATCTTATACAAGTATTTTTTTTTGTAGCTATCATTGGATGTTAATATTAATTCAGCCACAAAGTCATTCATTAGCTTTTTTGGATCTTGTAAATTCACATTTTTCGTCCGGAAATCAAGGAGATAATTATCACGTAAGTTATACATATTACTTAATTAATTTATGATTTCATTTCAAACTAATATCTGGGTAAATATTAATATTTTCTGCAGGGCATTGGATCAATATGATACACACCGAAGCCAAAAAGAGTCAATCAATCTAAAAGTTTGTATTCCTACGGTAAGTAAATTATATTACTTATCGTATTAAAGTTTTTGACATATCTTTATTATAATAACTTAGTTTTTGACATATTTTTAGTATAATAACTTGGTAAATATAATACTCAAATTTGGATAACAATGTTGTAATAGTGTTGAAACCAAACTGGGTCAACCAAGTATGGATTTTACATTATGAAGTTTGCTAGAGAGTTGATTTCACAGTCTAGACCAAAGACCTTCTTGAAAAATGAGGTATATTTTGTAAAACAAGAAAATTTGTCCTAGAGGCACAGTTTCTAATTTGTCATTTGAACAACAAGTAAATCAACTTAATTTTATATTCATATATTTTGTTTATTGATAAATATCTTACACAAGTTTTTTTTTTTAGCTATCATTGGATGTTAATATTAATTCAGACACAAAGTCATTCAGTAACGTTTTTGGTTCTTGTAAATTCACATTTTTCGTCCGGAAATCAAGGAGATAATTATTATGTAAGTTATACATATTACTTAATTAATTAATTATTTTATTTCAAACTCATATTTGGGTAAATATTAATATTTTATGCAGTGCATTGGATCAATATGATACACACCGAAGACAAAAATAGTCAATGAATATAAAAGTTTGTGTTCCTAAGGTAAGTAAATTATATTACTTATCGTATTAAAGTTTTTGACTTGTCTTTATTAAAATAACTTAGTTTTTGACATATTTTTATTATAATAACTTGTTAAATGTAATACTTAAATTTGGATAACTATGTTGTAATAGTGTTGAAACCAAACTGGCTCAACCGAGTGTGGATTTTATATTTTGAAGTTTGCTAGAGAGTAGATTTCACAGACTAGACCAAAGACCTACTTAAAAAATGAGGTATATTTTGTAAAACAAGTAAATTTGTCCTAGAGGCACAGTTTCTAATTTGTCCTTGGAACAACAAGCAAATAAACTAAATTTTATATACATATATTTTGTTTATTGATAACTATCTACAAGTTTTTTTTTTTTGTAGCAATCATTGGATGTTAGTATTAATTCAGCCACACAATCTTTCGGTAGCTTTTTTGGATCTTGTAAATTTACATTTTCATCCGGAAATCATTGAGATAATTATCATGTAAGTTATACTTATTAGTTAATTAATATATGATTTCATTTGAAATTCATATCAGGGTAAATATCAATATTTTCTGCAGGGCATTGGATCAATATGATACACACCGAAGACAAAAATAGTCAGTCAATCTAAAAGTTTGTGTTCCTAAGGTAAGTAAATTATATTACTTATCGTATTAAAGATTTTTGACATATCTTTATTATAATAACTTAGTTTTTGACATATTTTTGTTATAATAACTTGCTAAATATAAAACTTAAATTTGGATAACTATGTTGTAATAGTGTTGAAACCGAAATGGGCCAACCGAGTGTGAATTTTACATTATAAAGTTTTCTAGAGAGTGGATTTCACAGCCTAGACCAAAGAACTACTTGAAAAATTAGGAATATTTTGTAAAACAAGTAAATTTGTCCTAGAGTCACAGTTTCGAAAATGTCCTTGGAACAACAAGTAAATCAACTTAATTTTGTATTCATATATTTTGTTTATTGATAAATATCTTATACAAGTTTTTTTTTTGTAGCTATCATTGGATGTTAGTATTAATTCAGCCACACAGTCATTCAGTAGCTTTTTTGGATCTTGTAAATTCACATTTTTCGTCCAGAAATCAAGGAGATAATTATCATGTAAGTTATACATATTACTTAATTAATTTATGATTTCATTTCAAAATCTTATCTGGGTAAATATTAATATTTTGTGAAGGGCATTGGATCAATATGATTCACACCGAAGCCAAAAAGAATCAATCAATCTAAAAGTTTGTGTTCCTAAGGTAAGTAAATTATATTGCTTGTCGTATTAAAGTTTTTGACATATTTTTATTATAATAACTTAGTTTTTGACATATTTTTATTATAATAACTTGATAAATATAATACTTAAATTTAGATAACTATGTTGTAATAGTGTCGAAACCAAACTGAGTCAACCGAGTGTGGATTTTACTTTATGAAGTTTGCTAGAGAGTTGATTTCACAGCCTAGACCAAAGACCTACTTGAAAAATGAGGTATATTTTTTAAAACAAGTTAATTTGTCCTAGAGGCACATTTTCTAATTTGTCCTTGGAACTACAAGTAAATAAAATTAATTTTATATTCATATATTTTGCTTATTGATAAATATCTTACAGAAGTTTTTTTTTTTGGTAGCTATCATTGGATGTTAGTATTAATTCAGCCACACGGTCATTCAGTAGCTTTTTTCGATATTGTATATTCACATTTTCATTCGGAAATCAAGGAGATAATTGTCATGTAAGTTATACATATTACTTAATTAATTTATGATTTCATTTCAAACTCATATCTGGGTAAATATTAATATTTTGTGTAGGGCATTGGGTCAATATGATTCACACCGAAGAAAAAAATAGTCAATCAATCTAAAAGTTTGTGTTCCTAAGGTAAGTAAATTATATTACTTATCGTATTAAAGTATTTGACATATCTTTATTATAATAACTTAGTTTTTGACATATTTTTATTATAATAACTTGGTAAATATAATACTTAAATTTGGATAACTATGTTGTAATAGTGTTGAAACCAAACTGGGTCAACCGAGTATGGATTTTACATTATGAAGTTTGCTAGAGAGTTGATTTCACAGCCTAGAACAAAGACCTACTTGAAAAATTAGGTATATTTTGTAAAACAAGAAAATTTGTCCTAGAGGCACAGTTTCTAATTTGTCCTTGGAACAACAAGTAAATCAACTTAATTTTATATTCATATATTTTGTTTATTGATAAATATCTTACACAAATTTTTTTTGGTAGCTATCATTGGATGTTAGTATTAGTTCATCCACACGGTCTTTCAGTAGCTCTTCTGGATCTTGTAAATTCACATTTTCGTTGGGAAATCAAGGAGATAATTATAATGTAAGTTATACATATTACTTAATTAATTTATTATTTTATTTCAAACTCATATCTGGGTAAATATTAATATTTTCTGCAGCGCATTGGATCAATATGATACACACCGAAGACAAAAATAGTCAATCAATATAAAAGTTTGTGTTCCTAAGGTAAGTAAATTATATTACTTATCGTATTAAAGTTTTTGACTTATCTTTATTATAATAACTTAGTTTTTGACATATTTTTATTATAATAACTTGTTAATATAATACTTAAATTCGGATAACTATGTTGTAATAGTGTTGAAACCAAACTGGCTCAACCGAGTGTGGATTTTACATTATGAAGTTTGCTAGAGAGTAGATTTCACAGCCTAGACCAAAGACCTACTTAAAAAATGAGGTATATTTTGTAAAACAAGTAAATTTGTCCTAGAGGGACCGTTTCTAATTTGTCCTTGGAACAACAAGCAAATAAACTAAATTTTATATTCATATATTTTGTTTATTGATAAATATCTTATACAAGTTTTTTTTTGTAGCTATCATTGGATGTTAGTATTAATTCAGCCACACAGTCTTTCGGTAGCTTTTTTGGATTTTGTAAATTTACATTTTCATCCGGAAATCAATGAGATAATTATCATACAAGTTATACATATTAGTTCATTAATATAAGATTTCATTTGAAACTCATATCTGGGTAAATATTAATATTTTCTGCAGGGCATTGGATCAATATGATACACACCGAAGACAAAAATAGTCAGTCAATCTAAAAGTTTGTGTTCCTAAGGTAAGTAAATTATATTACTTATCGTATTAAACTTTTTGACATATCTTTATTATAATAACTTAGTTTTTGACATATTTTTATTATAATAACTGTAATGACCCACTAATCTAGACTAATTGGACCATTATCGAAACTATACATAAAACTTACATTTTTACGAAAATACCATAATTTATTGAGTAACTTGAAAATATGAGTTATTTACAAATAAACAGAATACTAAGAAGGATTTTGGGATCCCATTGTCTTTAAAACAAAACAAGATTTAAAATAAAAGACATTACATAATAATGCGGAAAATACACATAAAAACCATAAAAACATAAAAGGAGACTATATCCTCGAATCGAATAACGCTCGGCCCCTTGACTCCATTCATCATCGATACACATTCTCCAACCGTCACGAATCTTTCCGCCTCTAAACTTATTTTCCTGCACATAAACAGAAAGGAGTGAGCCTAATGCCCAGTAAGGAAAATCTAACACAAAGTCACATACATAATTTCATAAGAAAACATAAAGACTTAACATAACA